>NW_010360164.1:0-1204 GCF_000414095.1 Morus notabilis | reverse complement strand
TACATTTGATTGTTATTGATTAATATATTAAAATTTTCATTTACACATTTGATTGTTATTGATTAAGAAAATTTCATGCCAAATTAGAAAGATACAAGTAGTAACAGTGACATGAACCAAACGTCTCCTTAGACTCAACGCACAAGTAGTCCACAACATTGCAAGTAACAAAGCTAGCAGACTAAAGTGCTGTGTTATTACGCAACACTTTAAAAACACACACTTAACACACAAATTGAGTCAATATATTATCCATATACTAAAGGAGAGGACGGGATTCACTGTTCATGCTACAGTGCTATGAACATTGTCCTTCCTTTTTTACCCCTACAGATTTCTTCAGATGATTTTTATATTCCTGTTATGTCCTTTTTAACGTAAAATTACTATATTGCCCTTTGTTTTAATTTCATTTGTTTTGAAGATGGTCCAACACGTGTGTCTGTTAATTGCCCCTCTCTCTCTCTCGCTCACCTTCCTAGTTGCTGATGTGGGTCCAGTATTTTTCTTAAGCTCAGTGAGTGCCATCTTCTTATGTGGGTCCCTTTGTTTCCTTTGGTTGCGTATAGCTACCTAGATCCTGCTGTAAATGGAGGGACTGAAATTATTTGTAAATTTTGATTTATTTGATTTTATATTTTACACAATACAAAATAGAGAGAGAACAGAACAGTGACTATGCATCAATGGATCCACAAACGCAAGACAGATTTATTAGAGAAAGTTTGGTTTATGTATTCAGAATCATGATTCAAAGCCATTCTAGTTTTATGTGTATTTTTGTGAGAGAAAACACTGTAGAAAACTATGAATCATGATTTAGAATCAGGGATGAATATAGGAAACAAACGTTTTATATTATATATGTCTAAATTTTTTTTATTGTTTTAAATACATATCAAAATTTGTTTTCATTTCAGTCCTCAACCAGGAAGTTCCGCCTTTTTATTAATGGGAATTCTAGGTATTTGTTTATCTGGTTCTAATGAACCAACATTAAATTTTGAAACATCAGCTAATCAATCGTATCCTGTAGCACTCGAAATGCTATTCTATATTGGATTTTTTATTGCTTTTGCTGTCAAATCGCCGATTATACCCTTACATACCTGGTTACCAGACACTCATGGAGAGGCACCATCATCACAGATATCGGACCCAATCATAATTGATCCACATACGCTAATCATAAAAAGATCAAGCA
>NW_010360163.1:0-561 GCF_000414095.1 Morus notabilis | reverse complement strand
ACATTCCTCACGGATCTAAATGAGTTTTTGTTTCTTGTTTCCGAATCACACAGAAAATGCATGTTTCAATACTCAGATCTGTTGTTGTTATTGCTTTTTTTTCTTTCTTCATAAAGTAATTTGCGCAGAGATAACTGATTTTATTGAATTTAAATGTTTCTGATCTGTTTCTATTTATAAATGTTTATTCGATTCAAATCTTGTTATAATTTAAGAAATCATGTAAGAATTTCCCTGATTCCTTGTTAAAATGCTGTGAAAGAGCGGATCTGTTCTGATTGACTTTGATATTAGTTTTACTCCAGAGATCTTTTATTTTCTCATAGTAATTGTATCTTGTTAATGAAATGCAACTGACGATTTTTGGACTGTTGATCTGACGAAATCAGAACAAAAAATGGCGTCCCACATCGTTGGATATCCCCGGATGGGCCCAAAAAGAGAGCTCAAGTTTGCGTTGGAGTCATTCTGGGATGGGAAGAGCAGTGCTGATGATTTGAAAATGGTTGCAACTGATCTGAGATCATCCATTTGGAAATAGATGGCTGATGCTGGGATCAA
>NW_010360162.1:39576-40056 GCF_000414095.1 Morus notabilis | reverse complement strand
GGGGTTTGTGGTTTGGGGTTTGGTGTTTGGGGTTTAGGGTTTAGGGTTTGGGTTTTGGGCTTTGGGGTTTGTGGTTTAGGGTTCAGGGTTCAGGGCTCGGGGCTCAGGGCTCGGGCCTCAGGGTTCGGTGTTCGCAGTTCGGGGTTCAGGGTTCAGGGTTCGGGGTTCGGGGTTCATGGTTGATGGTTCAGGGTTCAGGGATCAAGGTTTAGGGTTCAGGGTTCAGGCTTCAGTTTTCAGGGTTCGGCGTTCGGGGTTCAGAGTTCATGGTTCATGGTTCAGGGTTCACGGTTCACGGTTCGGGGTTCACGGTTCACAGTTCATTGTTCAGGGTTCAGGGTTCAGGGTTCAGGGTTCAGGGCTCAGGGCTCAGGGCTCAAGGCTCGGGGCTCAGGGTTAGGGGTTCGTTGTTTGGGGTTTGGTGTTAGGGGTTCGTGGTTCTGGATACGGGGTTTGGGGTTCGGGGTTCAGGGTTTGGGG
>NW_010360162.1:31854-39542 GCF_000414095.1 Morus notabilis | reverse complement strand
GGTTTGGGGTTTAGGGTTTAGGGTTTAGGGTTAAGGGTTTACGGTTCAGGGTTCACGGTTCAGGGTTCAGGGTTCAGGGCTTAGGGCTCAGGGCTCAGGGCTCAAGGTTCAGGTTTCAGGGCTCAAGATTCAGGGTTCAGGGTTCAAGGCTAGGGCCCAGGGCTTTGGGCACGGTGCTCGGGGCTCGAGGTTCGGTGTTCAGGGTTCGGGGTTCTGGGTTCGTGGTTTGGGGTTCGGGCATCAGGGTTCAGGGTTCACGGATCAGGGTTTAAGGTTCAAGGTTCAGGCATCAGTGTTCAGGGTTCAGGGTTCACGATTCAGGGCTCAGGGCTCAGGCCTCGGGGCTCGGGGTTTGGGGTTCACGGTTCAGGGTTCAGGGCTCGGGTTCAGGGTGTACAGTTTAGGGTTCAGGGTTCAGAGTTGAGGGTTTAGGGTTTAGGGATCAGGGTTGAGGGTTTCGGGTTCTGGGGTATGGGTTTAAGGTTAGGGGTTTAGGGTGTTTTGGGTTCAGGGTTTGGGGAGGGTTTAGGGTTTAGGGATCAGGGTTGAGGGTTTCGGGTTCTGGGGTATGGGTTTAAGGTTAGGGGTTTAGGGTGTTTTGGGTTCAGGGTTTGGGGAGGGTTTAGGGTTTAGGGATCAGGGTTGAGGGTTTCGGGTTCTGGGGTATGGGTTTAAGGTTAGGGGTTTAGGGTGTTTTGGGTTCAGGGTTTGGGGAGGGTTTAGGGTTTAGGGATCAGGGTTGAGGGTTTCGGGTTCTGGGGTATGGGTTTAAGGTTAGGGGTTTAGGGTGTTTTGGGTTCAGGGTTTGGGGAGGGTTTAGGGTTTAGGGATCAGGGTTGAGGGTTTCGGGTTCTGGGGTATGGGTTTAAGGTTAGGGGTTTAGGGTGTTTTGGGTTCAGGGTTTGGGGAGGGTTTAGGGTTTAGGGATCAGGGTTGAGGGTTTCGGGTTCTGGGGTATGGGTTTAAGGTTAGGGGTTTAGGGTGTTTTGGGTTCAGGGTTTGGGGAGGGTTTAGGGTTTAGGGATCAGGGTTGAGGGTTTCGGGTTCTGGGGTATGGGTTTAAGGTTAGGGGTTTAGGGTGTTTTGGGTTCAGGGTTTGGGGAGGGTTTAGGGTTTAGGGATCAGGGTTGAGGGTTTCGGGTTCTGGGGTATGGGTTTAAGGTTAGGGGTTTAGGGTGTTTTGGGTTCAGGGTTTGGGGAGGGTTTAGGGTTTAGGGATCAGGGTTGAGGGTTTCGGGTTCTGGGGTATGGGTTTAAGGTTAGGGGTTTAGGGTGTTTTGGGTTCAGGGTTTGGGGAGGGTTTAGGGTTTAGGGATCAGGGTTGAGGGTTTCGGGTTCTGGGGTATGGGTTTAAGGTTAGGGGTTTAGGGTGTTTTGGGTTCAGGGTTTGGGGAGGGTTTAGGGTTTAGGGATCAGGGTTGAGGGTTTCGGGTTCTGGGGTATGGGTTTAAGGTTAGGGGTTTAGGGTGTTTTGGGTTCAGGGTTTGGGGAGGGTTTAGGGTTTAGGGATCAGGGTTGAGGGTTTCGGGTTCTGGGGTATGGGTTTAAGGTTAGGGGTTTAGGGTGTTTTGGGTTCAGGGTTTGGGGAGGGTTTAGGGTTTAGGGATCAGGGTTGAGGGTTTCGGGTTCTGGGGTATGGGTTTAAGGTTAGGGGTTTAGGGTGTTTTGGGTTCAGGGTTTGGGGAGGGTTTAGGGTTTAGGGATCAGGGTTGAGGGTTTCGGGTTCTGGGGTATGGGTTTAAGGTTAGGGGTTTAGGGTGTTTTGGGTTCAGGGTTTGGGGAGGGTTTAGGGTTTAGGGATCAGGGTTGAGGGTTTCGGGTTCTGGGGTATGGGTTTAAGGTTAGGGGTTTAGGGTGTTTTGGGTTCAGGGTTTGGGGAGGGTTTAGGGTTTAGGGATCAGGGTTGAGGGTTTCGGGTTCTGGGGTATGGGTTTAAGGTTAGGGGTTTAGGGTGTTTTGGGTTCAGGGTTTGGGGAGGGTTTAGGGTTTAGGGATCAGGGTTGAGGGTTTCGGGTTCTGGGGTATGGGTTTAAGGTTAGGGGTTTAGGGTGTTTTGGGTTCAGGGTTTGGGGAGGGTTTAGGGTTTAGGGATCAGGGTTGAGGGTTTCGGGTTCTGGGGTATGGGTTTAAGGTTAGGGGTTTAGGGTGTTTTGGGTTCAGGGTTTGGGGAGGGTTTAGGGTTTAGGGATCAGGGTTGAGGGTTTCGGGTTCTGGGGTATGGGTTTAAGGTTAGGGGTTTAGGGTGTTTTGGGTTCAGGGTTTGGGGAGGGTTTAGGGTTTAGGGATCAGGGTTGAGGGTTTCGGGTTCTGGGGTATGGGTTTAAGGTTAGGGGTTTAGGGTGTTTTGGGTTCAGGGTTTGGGGAGGGTTTAGGGTTTAGGGATCAGGGTTGAGGGTTTCGGGTTCTGGGGTATGGGTTTAAGGTTAGGGGTTTAGGGTGTTTTGGGTTCAGGGTTTGGGGAGGGTTTAGGGTTTAGGGATCAGGGTTGAGGGTTTCGGGTTCTGGGGTATGGGTTTAAGGTTAGGGGTTTAGGGTGTTTTGGGTTCAGGGTTTGGGGAGGGTTTAGGGTTTAGGGATCAGGGTTGAGGGTTTCGGGTTCTGGGGTATGGGTTTAAGGTTAGGGGTTTAGGGTGTTTTGGGTTCAGGGTTTGGGGAGGGTTTAGGGTTTAGGGATCAGGGTTGAGGGTTTCGGGTTCTGGGGTATGGGTTTAAGGTTAGGGGTTTAGGGTGTTTTGGGTTCAGGGTTTGGGGAGGGTTTAGGGTTTAGGGATCAGGGTTGAGGGTTTCGGGTTCTGGGGTATGGGTTTAAGGTTAGGGGTTTAGGGTGTTTTGGGTTCAGGGTTTGGGGAGGGTTTAGGGTTTAGGGATCAGGGTTGAGGGTTTCGGGTTCTGGGGTATGGGTTTAAGGTTAGGGGTTTAGGGTGTTTTGGGTTCAGGGTTTGGGGAGGGTTTAGGGTTTAGGGATCAGGGTTGAGGGTTTCGGGTTCTGGGGTATGGGTTTAAGGTTAGGGGTTTAGGGTGTTTTGGGTTCAGGGTTTGGGGAGGGTTTAGGGTTTAGGGATCAGGGTTGAGGGTTTCGGGTTCTGGGGTATGGGTTTAAGGTTAGGGGTTTAGGGTGTTTTGGGTTCAGGGTTTGGGGAGGGTTTAGGGTTTAGGGATCAGGGTTGAGGGTTTCGGGTTCTGGGGTATGGGTTTAAGGTTAGGGGTTTAGGGTGTTTTGGGTTCAGGGTTTGGGGAGGGTTTAGGGTTTAGGGATCAGGGTTGAGGGTTTCGGGTTCTGGGGTATGGGTTTAAGGTTAGGGGTTTAGGGTGTTTTGGGTTCAGGGTTTGGGGAGGGTTTAGGGTTTAGGGATCAGGGTTGAGGGTTTCGGGTTCTGGGGTATGGGTTTAAGGTTAGGGGTTTAGGGTGTTTTGGGTTCAGGGTTTGGGGAGGGTTTAGGGTTTAGGGATCAGGGTTGAGGGTTTCGGGTTCTGGGGTATGGGTTTAAGGTTAGGGGTTTAGGGTGTTTTGGGTTCAGGGTTTGGGGAGGGTTTAGGGTTTAGGGATCAGGGTTGAGGGTTTCGGGTTCTGGGGTATGGGTTTAAGGTTAGGGGTTTAGGGTGTTTTGGGTTCAGGGTTTGGGGAGGGTTTAGGGTTTAGGGATCAGGGTTGAGGGTTTCGGGTTCTGGGGTATGGGTTTAAGGTTAGGGGTTTAGGGTGTTTTGGGTTCAGGGTTTGGGGAGGGTTTAGGGTTTAGGGATCAGGGTTGAGGGTTTCGGGTTCTGGGGTATGGGTTTAAGGTTAGGGGTTTAGGGTGTTTTGGGTTCAGGGTTTGGGGAGGGTTTAGGGTTTAGGGATCAGGGTTGAGGGTTTCGGGTTCTGGGGTATGGGTTTAAGGTTAGGGGTTTAGGGTGTTTTGGGTTCAGGGTTTGGGGAGGGTTTAGGGTTTAGGGATCAGGGTTGAGGGTTTCGGGTTCTGGGGTATGGGTTTAAGGTTAGGGGTTTAGGGTGTTTTGGGTTCAGGGTTTGGGGAGGGTTTAGGGTTTAGGGATCAGGGTTGAGGGTTTCGGGTTCTGGGGTATGGGTTTAAGGTTAGGGGTTTAGGGTGTTTTGGGTTCAGGGTTTGGGGAGGGTTTAGGGTTTAGGGATCAGGGTTGAGGGTTTCGGGTTCTGGGGTATGGGTTTAAGGTTAGGGGTTTAGGGTGTTTTGGGTTCAGGGTTTGGGGAGGGTTTAGGGTTTAGGGTCTAGGGTCTAGGGTTTAGGGTTTGGTGTTTAGGGTTTTGGGTTCGGGGTTCAGGGTTCAGCATTCGGGGTTTGGGGTTCACGGTTCACAGTTCAGGGTTCATGGTTCAGGGTTCAGGGTTCAGGGTTCAGGGCTCGGGTTCAGGGTGTACAGTTTAGGGTTCAGGGTTCAGTGTTAGGGGTTCAGGGATTGGGGTCGGGGTTTAGGGTTTGGGGTTTGGGGTTTAGGGTTTGGTGTTTAGGGTTTTGGGTTCGGGGTTCAGGGTTCAGCATTCGGGGTTTGGGGTTCACGGTTCACAGTTCAGGGTTCATGGTTCAGGGTTCAGGGCTCAGGGTTCAGGGCTAAGGTCTCAGGGTTAAGGGTTCAGGGTTCAGAGTTGAGGGTTTAGGGTTTAGGGTTTGGTGTTTAGGGTTTTGGGTTCGGGGTTCAGGGTTTAGGGTTTGGGGTTAAGGGGTTGGGGTTTGGGGTTTTGGGTTTAGGGTTTGGGGTTTGGGGTTCAGGGTTTAGGGTGTGGGGTTGGAGGTTTAAGGTTTAGGGTTTAGGGTCTAGGGTCTAGGGTTTAAGGTCTAGGGTTTAAGGTCTAGGGTTTCATGTTCAGGGTTTAGGGTTTGGGGTTTGGGGTTTAGGGTATGGGGTTTGGGGCTAAGGGTTTAGGGTTTAGGGTTTAAGTTTCAGGGTTCAGGGTTCACGGTTCACAGTTCAGGGTTCAGGTTCACGGTTCAGGGTCCGGGGTTCAGGGTTTTGGGTTTAGGGTTTAGGGTTTAGGGTTTACGGTTCAGGGTTCAGGGTTCAGGGTTTGGGGTTTTGGGTTTTGGGTTTGGGGTTCTGGGTTCAGGTTCAGGGTTCACGGAACAGGGTTTAAGTTTCAAGGTTCAGGCTTTAGTGTTCAGGGGTCAGGGTTTAGGGTTCACGGTTCAGGGCTCAGGCCTCGGGGCTCGGGGTTCGGGGTCCGGGATTCGGGGTTCAGTGTTTAGGGTTTGGGGATTTTCGGGGTTTTGGGTTTGGGGTTCGGGGTTTGGGGTTTGGGGTTTGGGGTTTAGGGTTCGGGGTTCGGGGTTCAGGGTTTGGGGTTTAGGGTTTAGGGTTTAGGGTTTACGGTTCACGGTTCAGGGTTCAGGGTTTAGGGTTCAGGGTTCAGGGCTTAGGGCTCAGGGCTCAGGGTTCAAGGGTTCAGGGCTAAGGTCTCAGGGTTAAGGGTTCAGGGTTCAGAGTTGAGGGTTTAGGGTTTAGGGTTTACGGTTCACGGTTCAGGGTTCAGGGTTTAGGGTTCAGGGTTCAGGGCTTAGGGCTCAGGGCTCAGGGTTCAAGGGTTCAGGGCTAAGGTCTCAGGGTTAAGGGTTCAGGGTTCAGAGTTGAGGGTTTAGGGTTTAGGGTTTACGGTTCACGGTTCAGGGTTCAGGGTTTAGGGTTCAGGGTTCAGGGCTTAGGGCTCAGGGCTCAGGGTTCAAGGGTTCAGGGCTAAGGTCTCAGGGTTAAGGGTTCAGGGTTCAGAGTTGAGGGTTTAGGGTTTAGGGTTTACGGTTCACGGTTCAGGGTTCAGGGTTTAGGGTTCAGGGTTCAGGGCTTAGGGCTCAGGGCTCAGGGTTCAAGGGTTCAGGGCTAAGGTCTCAGGGTTAAGGGTTCAGGGTTCAGAGTTGAGGGTTTAGGGTTTAGGGTTTACGGTTCACGGTTCAGGGTTCAGGGTTTAGGGTTCAGGGTTCAGGGCTTAGGGCTCAGGGCTCAGGGTTCAAGGGTTCAGGGCTAAGGTCTCAGGGTTAAGGGTTCAGGGTTCAGAGTTGAGGGTTTAGGGTTTAGGGTTTACGGTTCACGGTTCAGGGTTCAGGGTTTAGGGTTCAGGGTTCAGGGCTTAGGGCTCAGGGCTCAGGGTTCAAGGGTTCAGGGCTAAGGTCTCAGGGTTAAGGGTTCAGGGTTCAGAGTTGAGGGTTTAGGGTTTAGGGTTTACGGTTCACGGTTCAGGGTTCAGGGTTTAGGGTTCAGGGTTCAGGGCTTAGGGCTCAGGGCTCAGGGTTCAAGGGTTCAGGGCTAAGGTCTCAGGGTTAAGGGTTCAGGGTTCAGAGTTGAGGGTTTAGGGTTTAGGGTTTACGGTTCACGGTTCAGGGTTCAGGGTTTAGGGTTCAGGGTTCAGGGCTTAGGGCTCAGGGCTCAGGGTTCAAGGGTTCAGGGCTAAGGTCTCAGGGTTAAGGGTTCAGGGTTCAGAGTTGAGGGTTTAGGGTTTAGGGTTTACGGTTCACGGTTCAGGGTTCAGGGTTTAGGGTTCAGGGTTCAGGGCTTAGGGCTCAGGGCTCAGGGTTCAAGGGTTCAGGGCTAAGGTCTCAGGGTTAAGGGTTCAGGGTTCAGAGTTGAGGGTTTAGGGTTTAGGGTTTACGGTTCACGGTTCAGGGTTCAGGGTTTAGGGTTCAGGGTTCAGGGCTTAGGGCTCAGGGCTCAGGGTTCAAGGGTTCAGGGCTAAGGTCTCAGGGTTAAGGGTTCAGGGTTCAGAGTTGAGGGTTTAGGGTTTAGGGTTTACGGTTCACGGTTCAGGGTTCAGGGTTTAGGGTTCAGGGTTCAGGGCTTAGGGCTCAGGGCTCAGGGCTCAGGGCTCAGGTTTCAGGGCTCAAGATTCAGGGTTCAGGGTTCAGGGCCAGGGCTCAGGGCTCTGGGCTCGGTGCTCGGGGCTCGAGGTTCGGTGTTTGGGGTTCGGGGTTCGGGGTTCTGGGTTCGGGGTTCTGGGTTCAGGTTCAGGGTTCACGGATCAGGTTTTCAGGTTCAAGGTTCAGGCTTTAGTGTTCAGGGTTCAGGGTTCAGGGTTCACGGTTCAGGGCTCAGGCCTCGGGGCTCGGGGTTTGGGGTTCGGGATTCGGGGTTCAGTGTTTAGGGTTTGGGGATTTAGGTTCGGGGTTTTGGGTTTGGGGTTCGGGGTTTGGGGTTCGGGGTTCGGGGTCACGGTTCAGGGTTCAGGGTTCAGGGTTCAGGGCTCAGGGTTCAGGACTCAGGGTTCAGGGATCAGGGCTCAGGGTTCAGGGATAAGGTCTCAGGGTTAAGTGTTCGTGGTTCAGAGTTGAGAGTTTAGGGTTTAAGGTCTGGCGTTTAGGGTTTGGGGTTCGAGGTTCAGGGTTCGGCATTCGGGGTTCGGGGCTCACGGTTCGGGGTTCACGATTCACAGTTCAGGGTTCATGGTTCAGGGTTAGGTTTCAGGGCTCAGGGTTCAGGGAGTAGGGTTCAGGGTTCAGGGTTCAGTGTTTGGGGTTCGGGGTTTGGGGTTTAGGGTTTGGGGTTTGGGGTTTAGGGTTTTGGGTTTAGGGTTCGGGGTTTGGAGTTTGGGGTTTGGGGTTTGAGGTTTGGGGTTTAGGGTTTGGCGGTTTGGGTTTAGGGTATAGGGTTTAGGGTTTGGGGTTTTGGCTTTGGGGTTTAGGGTTAGGGGTTAAGGGTTTGGCGTTTGGGTTGTGGGTTTAGGGTTTGGGGTTTAGGGTTTAGGGTTTAGGGTT
>NW_010360162.1:27483-31436 GCF_000414095.1 Morus notabilis | reverse complement strand
GTTCAGGGTTTAGGGTTTACGGTTTGGGGTTTAGGGTTTAGGGTTTAGGGTTTGGGGTTTAGGGTTTAGGGTTTGGGGTTTTGGGTTTGGGGTTTGGGGTTTGGGGTTTGAGGTTTGTGGTTTAGGGTTTGATGTTTAGGGTTTAGTGTTTGGGGTTTTTGGTTTGGGGTTTAGGGTTTGGGGTTCGGGGTTCGGCGTTCGTGGTTCCGGTTTCGGGGTTTGAGGTTCGGGGTTCACGGTTCACGGTTCAGGGTTCAGGGTTCACGGTTCAGGGTTCAGGGTTCTGGATTTACGGTTCAGGGTTTAGGGTTCAGGGTTGAGGGTTTGCGGTTTAGGATTTGGGGTTTGGGGTTTAGGGTTCGGGGTTCAGGGTTCGGTGTTCGTGGTTCAGGGTTCGGGGTTTGAGGTTCGGGGTTCACGGTTCAGGGTTCAGGGTTCAGGGTTCAGGGTTCAGGGTTTAGGGATCTGGGGTCTGGGTTCAAGGCTTGGGGTTTTGGGGGTTTTGTGTTTAGGATTCAGTGTTCTGGGTTCGGGGTTCAGGGTTCGGGGTTCGGGGTTTGGGGTTTACGGTTTAGGGTTTGGGGTTTGGGGTTTGAGGTTTGGGGTTTAGGGTTTAGGGTTTAGGGTTTGGGGTTTGGGGTTTGGGGTTTAGGGTTTAGGGTTTGGGGTTTCTGGTTTAGGGTATGGGGTTTGGGGTTTAGGGTTCAGGGTTCTGGGCTCAGGGCTCCGGCCGCAGGGTTTTGGGCTAGGGGCTCCGGGTTCAGGGTTCAGGGTTCAGGGTTCATGGTTCAGTGTTAAGGGTTCAGGGTTCAGGGCTCGGTGTTCAGGGGGCATGGTTCAGGGTTCAGGGTTCAGGGTTTAGGGTTGAGGGTTTACGGTTTAGGATTTGGGGTTCGGGGTTTAAGGGGGGGTTCAGGGTTCGACGTTCGGGGTTCAGGGTTCGGGGTTCGAGGTTCAAGGGTCACGGTTCACGGTTCAGGGTTCAGGGTTCAGGGTTCAGGGTTCAGGGTTTAGGGTTCACGGTTCAGGGTTCAGGGTTCAGGAGTCAGGGTTCATGGTTTAGGGTTTTGGGTTCTGGGTTCTGGGTTGGGGTTTAGGGGGTTTTGGGTTTAGGGTTCAGGGTTCAGGGTTCGGAGTTCGGGGTTCAGTGTTTAGGGTTTGGGGTTTGGGGTATGGGGCTTGGGGCTAAGGGTTTAGGGTTTAAGGTTCAGGGTTCACGATTCACAGTTCACGGTTCAGGTTCAGGGTTCAGGGTTCAGGGTTCAGGGTTCATGGTTCAATGTGAAGGGTTCAGGGTTCAGGGTTTAGGGTTCAGGGTTGAGGGTTTCGGGTTCTGGGGTATGGGTTCAAGGTTAGGGGTTTAGGGTTCAGGGTTCAGGGTTCGAAGTTCGGGGTTCGGGGTTTGGGGTTCGTGGTTCGGGGTTCAGGGTTTAGGGTTTAGGGTTTGGGTTTTAGGGTTTAGGGTTTAGGGTTTGGTGTTTTAGGTTTGGGGTTTTGGGTTTGGGGTTTGGGGTTTGGGGTTTAGGGTTTGGGGTTTAGGGTTTGGGGTTTTTGGTTTGGGGTTTAGGGTTTGGGGTTTAGGGTTTGCGGTTTAGGGTTCGGCGTTCGTGGTTCAGGTTTCGGGGTTTGAGGTTCGGGGTACACGGTTCACGGTTCAGGGTTCAGGGTTCAGGGTTCAGGGCTCAGGGTTTACGGTTCAGGGGTTAGGGTTCAGGGTTGAGGGTTTACGGTTTAGGATTTGGGGTTTGGGGTTTTGGGTTCGGGGTTTAGGGTTCGGTGGTCGTGGTTCAGGGTTCGGTGTTTGAGGTTCGGGGTACACGGTTCACGGTTCAGGGTTCAGGGTTCAGGATTCAGGGTTAAGGGTTAAGGGTTCTGGGCTCAGGGTTCAGGATTTAGGGTTCAGGGTTTAGGGTTCTGGTGTCTGGGTTCAAGGTTGGGGGTTTTGGGGGTTTTGTGTTTAGGGTTCAGGGTTCAGGGTTCGGGGTTCAGGGTTCGGGGTTCGGGGTTCAGGGTTTAGGGTTTGGGGTTTGGGGTTTGGGGTTTGGGGTTTAGGGTTTGGGGTTTCTTGTTTGGGGTTAGGGTTTGGGGTTTTGGGTTTGGGGTTTGGGGATTGGGGTTTAGGGTTTAGGGTTTGGGGTTTTGGTTTTAGGGTTTGGGGTTTGGGGTTTGGGGTTTAGGGTTTGGGGTTTAGGGTTTAGGGTTTGGGGTTTGGGGTTTGGGGTATGGGGTTTGGAGTTTAGGAATCAGGGTTCTGGGCTCAGGGCTCAGGGCGCATGGTTTAGGGCTAGGGTCTCCGGGTTCAGGGTTCAGGGTTCATGGTTCAGCGTTAAGGGTTCAGGGTTCAGGGCTCGGGGTTCAGGGGACATGGTTCAGGGTTCAGGATTCAGGGTTTAGGGTTCAGGGTTGAGGGTTTACGGTTTAGGATTTGGGGTTTGGGGTTTAGGGTTCGGGGTTCAGGGTTCGGCGTTTGGGGTTCAGGGTTCGGGGTTCGAGGTTCGGGTTCACGGTTCACGGTTCAGGGTTCAGGGTTCAGGGTTCAGGGTGTAGGGTTCACGGTTCAGGGTTCAGGGTTCAGGATTCAGGGTTCATCGTTTAGGGTTTGTGGTTCTGGGTTCAGGGTTGGGGATTTAGCGGGTTTTGGCTTCAGGGTTCAGGGTTCGGAGTTTGGGGTTCAGGGTTCGGGGTTCAGGGTTTGGGGTTCGGGGTTCGGGGTTCAGGGTTTAGGGTTCAGGATTTGGTATTTGGGGTTTGGGGTTTGGGGTTTAGGGTTTAGGGTTTAGGGTTTGGGGTTTGGGTTTTGGGGTTTGGGGTTTTGGGTTTGGGGATTTGGGTTTAGGGTTTAGGGTTAAGGGTTTACGGTTTAGGGTTCACGGTTCAGGGTTCAGGGCTCGAGGCTCAGGTCTCAGGGCTCAGGGTTCAGCTTTCAGGGATCAGGATTCAGGGTTCAGGGTTCAAGGCTAGGGCTCAGGGCTCTGGGCTCGGCGCTCGTGGCTCGAGGTTTGGTGTTCGGGGTTCGGGGTTCGGGGTTCTGGGTTCGGGGTTTGGGGTTCGGGCTTCAGGGTTCAGGGTTCACGGATCAGGGTTTAAGGTTCAACATTCAGGCTTCAGTGTTCATGGTTCGGGGTTCACGGTTCACAGTTCAGGGTTCATGGTTCAGGGTTCAGGGTTCAGGGTTCAGGGTTCGGGGTTTGGGGTTTGGGGATTTGGGTTCAAGGTTCTGGGTTTGGGGTTCGGGGTTTGGGGTTCGGGGTTTAGGGTTCGGGGTCACGGTTCAGGGTTCAGGGTTCAGGCATCAGGGTTCAGGGCTAAAGGCTCAGGGCTCATGGTTTAGGGCTAAGGTCTTAGGGTTAAGGGTTCAGGGTTCAGAGTTGAGGGTTTAGGGTTTAGGGTTTGGTGTTTAGGGTTTTGGGTTCGGCGTTCAGGGTTCGACATTCGGGGTTCAGGGTTCACGGTTCGGGGTTCACGGTTCATAGTTCTGGGTTCATGGTTCAGGGTTCAGGGTTCAGGGTTCAGGGCTCAGGGTTCAGGGTGTAGGGTTCAGGGTTCAGGGTTCAGTGTTAGGGGTTTTGGGATCGGGGTTTGGGGTTTGGGGTTTGGGGTTTAGAGTTTAGGGTTTGGGGTTTGGGGTTTGAGGTTTTGGGTTTAGGGTTTGGTGTTTAGGGTTTAGGGTTTCGGGTCTAGGGTTTAGGGTCAAGGATTTAGGGTCTAGGGTTTAGGGTTTGGGGTTTTGGGTTTGGGGTTTAGGGTTTGGCGTTAAGAGTTTGGGGTTTGGGATTTTGGGTTTAGGGTTTAGGGTGTGGGGTTTGGGGTTTAGGGTTTAGGGTCTAGGGTCTAGGGTCTATGGTCTAGGGTTTAGGGTTTAGGGTTTAGGGTTTCATGTTCTGGGTTTAGGGTTTGGGGTTTGGGGTTTGGGGTATGGGGTTTGGGGCTAAGGGTTTAGGGTTTAGGGTTTA
>NW_010360162.1:26527-27423 GCF_000414095.1 Morus notabilis | reverse complement strand
GGGGTTTGGGGTTTAGGGTTTGGGGTTTGGGGTTTTGTGTTTAGGGTTTAGGGTTTAGGGTTTACGGTTTAGGGTTCAGGGTTCAGGGTTTAGGGTTCAGGGCTTAGGGCTCAGGGCTCAGGCTTCAGGTATCAGGGCTCAGGATTCAGGGTTCAGGGTTCAGGGCTAGGGCTCAGGGCTCTGGTCTCGGCGCTCGGGGCTCGAGGTTCGGTGTTCGGGGTTCGGGGTTCGGGGTTCTGGGTTCAGGTTCAGGGTTCACGGATCAGGGTTTAAGGTTCAAGGTTTTGGCTTCAGTGTTCAGGGTTCAGGGTTCACGGTTCAGGGCTCAGGGCGCAGGCCTCAGGGCTCGGGGTTCAGGGTTCGGGATTCAGGGTTCAGTGTTTTGGGTTTGGGGATTTGGGTTCAGGGTTTGGGGTTTGGGGTTCGTGGTTTATGGTTCAGGGTTTGGGGTCACGGTTCATGGTTCAGGGTTCAGGGTTGCTGGTTCAGTGTTCAGGGCTCAGGGCTCAGGGCTCAGGGTTCAGGGCTCAGGGCTCAGGGTTCAGGGCTAAGGTCTCAGGGTTAAGGGTTCGGGGTTCAGAGTTGAGGGTTCAGGGTTTAGGGTCTGGCGTTTAGGGTTTGGGGTTCGTGGTTCAGGGTTCGACATTCGGGGTTTGGGGTTCACGGTTCGGGGTACACGGTTCACAGTTCAGGGTTCATGGTTCAGGGTTCAGGTTTCGGGGCTCAGGGTTCAGGGTGTAGGGTTCAGGGTTCAGGGTTCAGTGTTAGGGGTTCGGGGATTGGGGTTCGGGGTTTGGGGTTTAGGGTTTGGGGTTTGGGGTTTAGAGTTTAGGGTTTTGGGTTTAGGGTTCAGGGTTTGGGGTTTGGGGTTTGAGGTTTGGGGTTTAGGGTTTGGT
>NW_010360162.1:24782-26047 GCF_000414095.1 Morus notabilis | reverse complement strand
GGGGTTTGGGGTTTAGGGTTTGAGGTTTGGGGTTTAGGGTTTGGAGTTTAGGGCTTAGGGTATAGGGTATAGGGTTTGGGGTTTTGGCTTTTGGGTTTAGGGTTAGGGGTTAAGGGTTTAGCGTTTGGGTTTTGGGTTTAGGGTTTGGGGTTTAGGGTTTAGGGTTTAGGGTTTAGGGTCTAGGGTCTAGGGTTTAGGGTTTAGGATTTAGGGTTTCATGTTCAGGGTTTAGGGTTTGGGGTTTGGGGTTTGGGGTATGGGGCTAAGGGTTTAGGGTTTAGGGTTTAAGGTTCAGGGTTCACGGTTCACGGTTCACAGTTCTGGGATCAGGGTTCAGGGTTCAGGGTTCGGGGTTCAGGGTTTAGGCTTCAGGGTTTAGGATTCAGGGTTCTGGCCTCGGGGCTCAGGGCGCAGGGTTTAGGGGACATGGTTCAGGGTTCCGGGTTCAGGGTTGAGTGTTTCGGGTTCTGGGGTATGGGTTCAAGGTTGGGGGTTTAGGGGGTTTTGGGTTTAGGGTTCAGGGTTCATGGTTCGGAGTTCGTGGTTCGGGGTTCGGTGTTTGGGGTTCGGGGTTCGTGGTTCAGGATTTAGGGTTTAGGGTTTTGGGTGTAGGGTTTAGGGTTTAGGGTTTGGGGTTTGGGGTTTGGGGTTTGGGGTTTAGGGTTTGGGGTTTAGGGTTTAGGGTTTGGGGTTTTTGGTTTGGGGTTTAGGGTTTGGGGTTAAAGGTTCGGCGTTCGTGGTTCAGGTTTCGGGGTTTGAGGTTCGGGGTTCACGGTTCAGGGTTCAGGGTTCAGGGTTCACGGTTCTGGGCTAAGGGTTTACGGTTCAGGGTTTATGGTTCAGGGTTGAGGGTTTGCGGTTTAGGATTTGGGGATTGGGGTTTAGGGTTCGGGTTCAGGGTTCGATGTTCGTGGTTCAGGGTTCGGGGTTTGAGGTTCGGGGTTCACGGTTCACGGTTCGGGGTTCAGGATTCTGGGTTTAGGGTTCAGGGTTCACGGTTCAGGATTCAGGGTTCAGGGTTTAGGGTTCTGGGGTCTGGGTTCAAGGTTGGGGGTTTTGGGGGTTTTGTGTTCAGGGTTCAGGGTTCAGGGTCGGGGTTCAGGGTTCGGGGTTCAGGGTTCGGGGTTCAGGGTTTAGGGTTTAGGGTTTGGGGTTTGGGGTTTAGGGTTTAGGGTTTAGGGTTAGGGTTTTGGGGTTTTGGGTTTGGGGTTTAGGGTTTGGGGTTTGGGGTTTGGGGTTTGGGGTTTAGGGTTTAGGGTTTGGGG
>NW_010360162.1:18398-24752 GCF_000414095.1 Morus notabilis | reverse complement strand
TTTGGGGTTTAGGGTTTAGGGTTTGGGGTTTTTGGTTTGGGGTTTAGGGTTTGGGGTTTGGGGTTTGGGGTTTGGGGTTTAGGGTTTGGGGTTTGGGGTTTACGGTTTAGTGTTTAGGGTTTGGGTTTTAGGGTTTGTGGTTTGGGGATTGTGGTTTGGGGTTTGTGGTTTAGGGTTTGGGGTTTGGGGTTTGGGGTATGGGGTTTGGGGTTTAGGGTTCACGGTTCTGGGCTCAGGGCGCAGGGTTTAGGGCTTGGGGCTCCGGGTTCAGGGTTCAGGGCTCAGGGTTCATGGTTCAATTTTAAGGGTTCAGGGTTCAGGGCTCGGGGTTCAGGGGACATGGTTCAGGGTTCAGGGTTCAAGGTTTAGGGTTCAGGGTTGAGGGTTTGCGGTTTAGGATTTGGGGTATGGGGTTTAGGGTTCGGGGTTCAGGGTTCGGGGTTCGAGGTTCGGGGTTCACGGTTCACGGTTCAGGGTTCGGGGTTAATGGTTCAGGTTTCAGGGTTCAGGGTTCAGGGTTCAGGATTCAGGGTTCATAGTTTAGGGTTTTTGGTTCTCGGTTCAGGGTTGGGGATTTAGGGGGTGTTGGGTTCAGGGTTCAGGGTTCAGGATTCGGATTTCAGGGTTTGGGGTTCGGGGTTCAGGGTTTAGGGTTTAGGGTTTGGTGTTTGGGGTTTTGGTTTTGGGGTTTGGTGTTTAAGGTTTAGGGTTTGGGGTTTGGGTTTTGGGGTTTGGGGTTTCGGGTTTGGGGTTTTGGGTTTAGGGTTAAGGGTTTACGGTTCAGGGTTCACGGTTCAGGGTTCAGGGTTCAGGGCTCAGGGCTCAGGGCTCAGGGCTCAGGGTTCACGTTTCAGGGCTCAGGATTCAGGGTTCGGGGTGCAAGGGTAGGGCTCAGGGCTCTGGGCTCGGCGCTCGGGGGGTTTGGGGTTCGGGTTCGGGGTTCTGGGTTTGGGGTTTGGGGTTCGGGGTTCAGGGTTCAGGGTTCACGGATCAAGGTTTAAGGTTCAAGGTTCAGGCTTCAGTGTTCAGGGTTCAGGGCTCAGGTCTCAGGGTTAAGGGTTTGGGGTTCAGGGTTGAGGGTTTAGGGTTTAGGGTCTGGCATTTAGGGTTTGGGGTTCGGGGTTCAGAATTCAGGGTTCGGGGTTCATGGTTCGGGGTTCACGGTTCACAGTTCAGGGTTCATGGTTCAGGGTACAGGGTTCGGGGTTCAGGGTTTAGGGCTCAGGGTTCAGGGTGTAGGGTTCAGGGTTCAGTGTTAGGGGTTCAGGGATCGGGGTTCGGGGTTTGGGGTTTGGGGTTTAGGTTTTGGGGTTTGGGGTGTAGAGTTTAGGGTTTTGAGTTTAGGGTTCGGGGTTTGGGGTTTGGGGTTTGGGGTTTGAGGTTTGAGGTTTGGGGTTTAGGGTTTGGTTTTTAGGGTTAAGGGTATAGGGTTTAGGGTTTGGGGTTTTGGATTTGGGGTTTAGGGTTTGGGGTTAAGGGTTTGGGGTTTCGGGTTTTGTGTTTAGGGTTTAGGTTTTGGGGTTTAGGGTTTAGGGTTTGGGGTTTGGGGTTTGGGGTTTGGGGTTTGGGGTTTGGGGTTTAGGGTCTAGGGTCTAGGGTCTAGGGTCTAGGGTTTAGGGTTTAGGGTTTAAGGTTCAGGTTCAGGGTTCAGGGTTCACAATTCAGGGTTGACGTTCAGGGTTCAGGGTTCAGGGTTCAGGGTTTAGGGTTCAGGGTTCTGGGATCGGGGCTCAGGACGCAGGGTTTAGGGCTAGGGGCTCAGGGTTAAGGGTTAAGGGTTAAGGGTTCATGGTTCAATGTTAAGGGTTCAGGGTTCAGGGTTCAGGGTTCAGGGGACATGGTTCAGGGTTCAGGGTTCAGGGTTCAGGGTTTAGGGTTGAGGGTTGAGGGTTTCGGGTTCTGGGGTCTGGGTTCAAGGTTGGGGGTTTAGGGGGTTCTGGGTTTAGGGTTCAGGGTTCAGGGTTCGTACTTCGGGGTTCAGGGTTCGGGGTTTAGGGTTCAGGGTTCAGGGTTTAGGGTTTGGGGTTTGGGGTTTAGGGTTTAGGGTTTGGGGTTTTGGGTTTTGGGTTTGGGGTTTGGGGTTTGGGGTTTGGGGTTTGGGGTTTCGGGTTTGGGGTTTTTGGTTTGGGGTCTTGGGTTTGGGGTTTAGGGTTCGGCGTTCGTGGTTCAGGTTTCAGGGTTTGAGGTTCGGGGTTCACGGTTCACGGTTCAGGGTTGAGGGTTCAGGGGTGAGGGTTTGCGGTTTAGGATTTGGGGTTTGGGGTTTAGGGTTCGGGGTTTAGGGTTCGGTGTTCATGGTTCTGGGTTCGGGGTTTGAGGTTCGGGGTTCGCTGTTCAGGGTTCAGGGTTCAGGGTTCAGGGTTCATGGTTCAGGGTTCAGGATTCAGGGTTCAGGGTTCAGGGTTCAGGGTTCATGGTTCCGGGTTCAGGATTCAGGGTTCAGGGTTTAGGGGTATGGGTTCAAGTATGGGGGTTTAGGGGGTTTTGGGTTCAGGGTTCGGGGTTCTGGGTTCAGGGTTTAGGGTTTAGGGTTTGGGGTTTGGGGTTTAGGGTTTAGGGTTTAGGGTTCGGGGTTTTGGGTTTGGGGTTTAGGGTTTGTGGTTTGGGGTTTGGGGTTTGGGGTTTAGGGTTTAGGGTTTGTGGTTTTTGGTTTGGGGTTTAGGATTTGGGGTTTGGGGTTTAGGGTTTAGGGTGTGGGGTTTGGGGTTTAGGGTTTAGGGTTTAGGGTTTAGGGTCTAGGGTCTAGGGTTTAGGGTATAGGGTTTAGGGTTTCATGTTCAGGGTTTAGGGTTTGGGGTTTAGGGTATGGGGTTTAGGGCTAAGGGTTTAGGGTTTAGGGTTTAGGGTTTAAGGTTCAGGGTTCAGGGTTTGGGGTTTGGGGTTTGGGGTTTGGGGTTTTGGGTTTTGGGTTTAGGATTTAGGGTTTACGGTTCAGGGTTCAGGCTTCAGGGTTCAGGCTTCAGGGCTTAGGGCTCAGGGCTCAGGGTTCAGGGTTCAGGGCTACGGCTCCGGGCTCTGGGCTCGGCGCTCGGGGTTCGAGGTTCGGTGTTCAGGGTTCGGGGTTCTGGGCTCGGTGTTCTGGGTTCAGGTTCAGGGTTCACGGATCAGGGTTTAAGGTTCAAGGTTCAGGCTTTAGTGTTCAGGGTTCAAGGTTCAGGGTTCACGGTTCAGGGCTCATGGCTCTGGCCTCGGGGCTCGGGTTTCAGGGTTCGGGATTCGGGTTTCAGTGTTTAGGGTTTGGGGATTTGGGTTCGGGGTTCTGGGTTTGGGGTTCGGGGTTTGGGGTTTGGGGTTCGGGGTTTTGGGTTCGGGGTCATGGTTCAGGGTTCAGGGTTCAGGGTTCAGGGTTCAGGGTTCAGGGCTCAGGGCTCAGGGTTCAGGGCTCAGGGCTCAGGGTTCAGGGCTAAGGTCTCAAGGTTAAGGGTTCGGGGTTCAGAGTTGAGGGTGTAGGGTTTAGGGTCTGGCGTTTAGGATTTGGGGTTCGGGGTTCAGGGTTCGGCATTCGGGGTTCGGGGTTCCGGTTCGGGGTTCACGGTTCACAGTTCAGGGTTCATGGTTCAGGGTTCAGGTTTCAGGGTTCAGGGTTCAGGTTGTAGGGTTCAGGGTTCAGTGTTAGGGGTTCGGGGATCGGGGTTCGGGGTTCGGGGTTTGGGGTTTAGGGTTTGGGGTTTGGGGTTTACGGTTTAGGGTATAGGGTTTAGGGTTTGGGGTTTAGGGTTTGGGGTTTAGGGTTTGGGGTTAAGGGTTTGGGGTTCGGGGTTTTGGGTTTAGGGTTTGGGGTTTAGGGTTTGGGGTTTGGGGTTTAGGGTTTAGGGTTTAGGGTTTAGGGTTTAGGGTCTAGGGTTTAGGATTTAGGGTTTCATGTTCAGGGTTTAGGGTTTCGGATTTGGGGATTGGGGTATGCGGTTTGGGGCTAAGGGTTTAGGGTTTAGGGTTTAAGGTTCAGGGTTCACGGTTCACGGTTCACAGTTCAGGGTTTAGGTTCTGGGTTCAGGGTTCAGGGTTTAGGGTTCAGGGCTTAGGGTTCAGGTTTCTGGGCTCGGGGCTCAGGGCGCAGGGTTTAGGGCTAGGGGCTCGGGGTTAAGGGTTAAGGGTGCAGGGTTCATGGTTCAATGTTAAGGGTTCAGGGTTCATGGTGAGGGTTCAGGGGACATGGTTCAGGGTTCAGGGTTCAGGTTCTGGGGTCTGGGTTCAAGGTTGGGGGTTTAGGGGGTTCTGGGTTTAGGGTTCAGGGTTCAGTGTTCAGAGTTCAAGGTTCAGGGTTCGGGGTTCGGGGTTTGGGGTTCGGGGTTCAAGGTTTAGGGTTTAGGGTTTGGTGTTTAGGGTTTAGGGTTTGGGGTTTTGGGTTTGGGGTTTAGGGTTTGGGGTTTGGGGTTTGGGTTGTGGGGTTTGGGGTTTAGGGTTTGGGGTTTAGTGTTTGGGGTTCACGGTTCGGCGTTCGTGGTTCAGGTGCAGAGTTTGAGGTTCGGGGTTCACGGTTCACGGTTCAGGGTTCAGGGTTCAGGGTTCAGGGTTCACGGTTCGGGTTGAGGGTTGAGGGTTTGCGGTTTAGGATTTGGGGTTTGGGGTTTAGGGTTCGGGGTACAGTTCAGGGTTCAGGTTCAGGGTTCAGGGTTCAGGGTTTAGAGTTTAGGGTTTATGGTTCAGGGTTCACGGGTCACGGTTCATAGTTCAGGGTTTAGGGTTCAGGTTTCTGGGCTCGGGGCTCAGGGCGCAGGGTTTAGGGCTAGGGGCTCGGGGTTAAGGGTTAAGGGTGCAGGGTTCATGGTTCAATGTTAAGGGTTCAGGGTTCATGGTGAGGGTTCAGGGGACATGGTTCAGGGTTCAGGGTTCAGGTTCTGGGGTCTGGGTTCAAGGTTGGGGGTTTAGGGGGTTCTGGGTTTAGGGTTCAGGGTTCAGTGTTCAGAGTTCAAGGTTCAGGGTTCGGGGTTCGGGGTTTGGGGTTCGGGGTTCAAGGTTTAGGGTTTAGGGTTTGGTGTTTAGGGTTTAGGGTTTGGGGTTTTGGGTTTGGGGTTTAGGGTTTGGGGTTTGGGGTTTGGGTTGTGGGGTTTGGGGTTTAGGGTTTGGGGTTTAGTGTTTGGGGTTCACGGTTCGGCGTTCGTGGTTCAGGTGCAGAGTTTGAGGTTCGGGGTGGGTTGTTCACGGTTCAGGGTTCAGGGTTCAGGGTTCAGGGTTCACGGTTCGGGTTGAGGGTTGAGGGTTTGCGGTTTAGGATTTGGGGTTTGGGGTTTAGGGTTCGGGGTTCAGGGTTCGGTGTTCGTGGTTCAAGGTTCGGGGTTTGAGGTTCGGGGTTCACGGTTCAGGGTTCAGGGTTCCGGGTTCAGGGTTCAGCGTTCATGGTTCAGGGTTCAGGATTCAGGGTTCAGGGTTTAGGGTTCTGGGGTCTGGGTTCAAGGATGGGGGTTTGGGGGGTTTTGGGTTTAGGGTTCAGGGTTCAGGGTTCGGGGTTCAGGGTTCGGGGTTCGGGGTTCAGGGTTTAGGGTTTAGGGTTTGGGGTTTGGGGTTTGGGGTTTAGGGTTCGGGGTTTTGGGTTTGGGGTTTAGGGTTTGTGGTTTGGGCTTTGGGGTTTGGGGTTTAGGGTTTAGGGTTTGGGGTGTAGGGTTTGGGGTTTGGGGTTTAGTGTTTAGGGTGTGGGGTTCGGGGTTTAGGGTTTTGGGTCTAGGGTCTGTTGGAAATGTGTCCATAAAGTAGGATGTAATTTGTTATTTGTGAAATGACAAATGTCAGACATTATTGTTTTGCTGATTTTATAAAATAAAATAAAGTTATGTTTTGATACATATTCAAGAGTGTTAGTGATATTGCTTAGTCCATAGACTGTTATCAACGAAAGAAGAGTCAGGGAAACCCTGCCGGACAAACTCTTCTGATATAGTTTAAAATAGATATTCATAGTCTTAGGATCGATTGGGCAATCGAATCTGATTATGACTGTTAGATCGAACCATATGATGCTGGTCTCGGGGCATGGGAGTTGGACTCTGTGGTTGATCTAGACATGTTCACAACATGTTGAATAGACCATGTGACTGATTACGTTAGAGTAAAAACCGTTTACAGAACTCTAAACCTAATTGTCACAACTTAAGTATATTTGTATAATTATCTCAATCCCGAAGTGAATACATAACTCGACTTAATTTCTTATGATTTTATTCACCAGTGAGATTAGTTCACAGTTTTGAACAACATCTCGGCTATTGGGATCATGACAAAATTGAGTTGGAGTTATGTGATTCACAGATATGGAATTCGTAAGAAATAATATCACCTCATGCTTTATTGATGAGTGTGTGAATAAATAAACCAGGCCTGGTATTCAATGATGATATTCATTGATTAAGACATCGTGAC
>NW_010360162.1:17687-18054 GCF_000414095.1 Morus notabilis | reverse complement strand
AAAATAAAAGGAATGAATTTGAATTTTGAAATTAATAGTGATTAATTTAAAATTCAAAATAAAATTTAAACATGATTTTATTTGGCAACTAAAGGAGAGAGAAAGTTGATTTTATTTGGAAAATTCAGAAATCCCTTGCTATATGGGGAATTCGAATTTTGCTCCAAAAGTGAAAAGAAAAATTCAGAAATCCCTAGCCATATGGGGGGTTTTGGATTTTGATCCTA
This sequence comes from Morus notabilis, assembly GCF_000414095.1. Lineage (NCBI taxonomy): Eukaryota > Viridiplantae > Streptophyta > Magnoliopsida > Rosales > Moraceae > Morus > Morus notabilis. The sequence goes on along the minus strand of NW_010360162.1, from coordinate 17,827 downwards.
GAGATAAGGGGAAATTCAAAAATCCCATCTAGGGTTTGAGTTTTTGAATTTCCTCCTATAGAAGGATTTTATTGAAAACCCTAGCTATGAGTTTTTAAGAGAAGAAAAAATCTCACACTTTTCTCTCCTAAGGGTGGCCG
>NW_010360162.1:8550-17295 GCF_000414095.1 Morus notabilis | reverse complement strand
GGGTTTGGGGTTTTGGGTTTGGGGTTTAGGGTTTGGGGTTAAAGGTTTGGGGTTTGGGGTTTTGGGTTTAGGGTTTGGGGTTTAAGGTTTGGGGTTTGGGGTTTAGGGTTTAGGATTTAGGGTTTAGGGTTTAGGGTGTAGGGAGTAGGGTTTAGGGTCTAGGGTTTTTGGTTTAGGGTTTAGGATTTAGGGTTTCATGTTCAGGGTTTAGGGTTTGGGGTTTGGGGTTTGGGGTATGCGGCTTGGGGCTAAGTGTTTAGGGTTTAGGGTTTAGGGTTTAGGGTTCACGGTTCACGGTTCAATGTTCAGGGTTTAGGTTCAGGGTTCAGGGTTCAGGGTTTAGGGTTCAGGGGTCTGGGCTCGGGGCTCAGGGCGCAGGGTTTAGGGCTAGGGGCTCAGGGTTAAGGGTTAAGGGTTCAGGGTTCATGGTTCAATGTTAAGGGTTAAGGGTTCAGGGTTTAGGGTTCAGGGGACATGGTTCAGGGTTCAGGGTTCAGGGTTTAGGGTTCAGGGTTGAGGGTTTCGGGTTCTGGGGTATGGGTTCAAGGTTAGGGGTGTAGGGGGTTTTGGGTTTAGGGTTCAGGGTTTAGGGTTCGGAGTTCAGGGTTCAGGGTTCGGGGTTTTGGGGTTCGGGGTTCAGGGTTCAGGGTTTAGGGTTTGGGATTTAGGGTTTGGGGTTTAGGGTTTGGGGTTTTGGGTTTGGGGTTTGGGGTTTGGCGTTTGGGGTTTGGGGTTTAGGGTTTGGGGTTTAGGTTTTAGGGTTTGGGGTTTTTGGTTTGGGGTTTAGGGTTTGGGGTGTAGGGTTTGGGGTTCAGGGTTCGGCGTTTGTGGTTCAGGTTTCGTGGTTTGAGGTTCGGGGTTCACGGTTCACGGTTCAGGGTTCAGGGTTTTGGGTTCAGGGTTCAGGGCTCAGGGTTTACGTTTCAGGGTTTAGGGTTGAAGGTTTGCGGTTTAGGATTTGGGGTTTGGGGTTTAGGGTTCGGGGTTCAGGGTTCGGTGTTCGTGGTTCAGGGTTCGGGGTTTGAGGTTCGGGCTTCACGGTTCACGGTGCAGGGTTAAGGGTTCAGGGTTAAGGGTTAAGGGTTAAGGGTTAAGGGTTCAGGGTTCAGGAGTCAGGGTTCAGGGTTTAGGGTTCTGTGGTCTGGGTTCAAGGTTGGGAGTTTTGGGGGTTTTGTGTTTAGGGTTCAGGGTTCGGGGTTCGGGGTTCGGGGTTCAGGATTTAGGGTTTAGGGTTCAGGGCTAGGGCTCTAGGCTCGGCGCTCGAGGTTCGGTGTTCGGGGTTCAGGGTTCGGGGTTCTGGGTTCTGGGTTCAGGTTCAGGGTTCATGGATCAGGGTTTAAGGTTCAGGGTTCACGGTTCAGGGTTCAGGGTTTAGGGCTTAGGGTTTAGGGTTCAGGGTTTAGGGCTTAGGGTTTAGGGTTCAGGGTTTAGGGCTTAGGGTTTAGGGTTCAGGGTTTAGGGCTTAGGGTTTAGGGTTCAGGGTTTAGGGCTTAGGGTTTAGGGTTCAGGGTTTAGGGCTTAGGGTTTAGGGTTCAGGGTTTAGGGCTTAGGGTTTAGGGTTCAGGGTTTAGGGCTTAGGGTTTAGGGTTCAGGGTTTAGGGCTTAGGGTTTAGGGTTCAGGGCTAGGGCTCTAGGCTCGGCGCTCGAGGTTCGGAGTTCGGGGTTCAGGGTTCTGGGTTCAGGTTCAGGGTTCATGGATCAGGGTTTAAGGTTTAAGGTTCAGGCTTCAGTGTTCAGGGTTCAAGGTTCACGGTTCACGGTTCAGGGCTCATGGCTCAGGCCTCGGGGCTCGGGGTTCGGGGTTCGGGATTCAGGGTTCAGTGTTTAGGGTTTAGGGATTTGGGTTTGGGGTTCTGGGTTTGGGGTTTGGGGTTTAGGGTTTGGGGTTTGGGGTTCACGGTTCAGGGTTCAGGGCATAGGGCTCAGGGCTCAGGGTTCAGGATGTAGGGTTCAGGGTTCGGCATTCGTGGTTCGGGGTTCACGGTTCAGGGTTCAGGGCATAGGGCTCAGGGCTCAGGGTTCAGGATGTAGGGTTCAGGGTTCGGCATTCGTGGTTCGGGGTTCACGGTTCAGGGTTCAGGGCATAGGGCTCAGGGCTCAGGGTTCAGGGCTCAGGGCTCAGGGTTCAGGGCTAAGGTCACAGGGTTAAGGGTTAAGGGTTCAGAGTTGAGGGTTTAGGGTTTTGGGTCTGGCGTTAAGGGTTTAGGGTTCGGGGTTCAGGGTTCGGCATTCGTGGTTCGGGGTTCACGGTTCACAGTTCAGGGTTCATGGTTCAGGGTTTAGGTTTCAGGGCTCAGGGTTCAGGATGTAGGGTTCAGGGTTCGGGGTTCAGTGTTAGGGGTTCGGGGATCGGGGTTCGGGGTTTGGGGTTTAGGGTTTGGGGTTTGGGGTTTAGGGTTTAGGATTTAGGGTTTAGGGTTTAGGGTGTAGGGAGTAGGGTTTAGGGTCTAGGGTTTTTGGTTTAGGGTTTAGGATTTAGGGTTTCATGTTCAGGGTTTAGGGTTTGGGGTTTGGGGTTTAGGGTTTAGGATTTAGGGTTTAGGGTTTAGGGTGTAGGGAGTAGGGTTTAGGGTCTAGGGTTTTTGGTTTAGGGTTTAGGATTTAGGGTTTCATGTTCAGGGTTTAGGGTTTGGGGTTTGGGGTTTAGGGTTTAGGATTTAGGGTTTAGGGTTTAGGGTGTAGGGAGTAGGGTTTAGGGTCTAGGGTTTTTGGTTTAGGGTTTAGGATTTAGGGTTTCATGTTCAGGGTTTAGGGTTTGGGGTTTGGGGTTTAGGGTTTAGGATTTAGGGTTTAGGGTTTAGGGTGTAGGGAGTAGGGTTTAGGGTCTAGGGTTTTTGGTTTAGGGTTTAGGATTTAGGGTTTCATGTTCAGGGTTTAGGGTTTGGGGTTTGGGGTTTGGGGTATGCGGCTTGGGGCTAAGTGTTTAGGGTTTAGGGTTTAGGGTTTAGGGTTCGTGGTTTTGGGTTTGGGGTTTAGGGTTCAGGGTTTAGGGTTCGGAGTTCAGGGTTCAGGGTTCAGGGTTTAGGGTTCGGAGTTCAGGGTTCAGGGTTCAGGGTTTAGGGTTCGGAGTTCAGGGTTCAGGGTTCAGGGTTTAGGGTTCGGAGTTCAGGGTTCAGGGTTCAGGGTTTAGGGTTCGGAGTTCAGGGTTCAGGGTTCAGGGTTTAGGGTTCGGAGTTCAGGGTTCAGGGTTCAGGGTTTAGGGTTCGGAGTTCAGGGTTCAGGGTTCAGGGTTTAGGGTTCGGAGTTCAGGGTTCAGGGTTCAGGGTTTAGGGTTCAGGGTTGAGGGTTTCGGGTTCTGGGGTATGGGTTCAAGGTTAGGGGTGTAGGGGGTTTTGGTTTTAGGGTTCAGGGTTTAGGGTTCGGAGTTCAGGGTTCAGGGTTCGGGGTTTTGGGGTTCGGGGTTCAGGGTTCAGGGTTTAGGGTTTGGGATTTAGGGTTTGGGGTTTAGGGTTTGGGGTTTTGGGTTTGGGGTTTGGGGTTTGGCGTTTGGGGTTTGGGGTTTAGGGTTTGGGGTTTAGGTTTTAGGGTTTGGGGTTTTTGGTTTGGGGTTTAGGGTTTGGGGTGTAGGGTTTGGGGTTCAGGGTTCGGCGTTTGTGGTTCAGGTTTCGTGGTTTGAGGTTCGGGGTTCACGGTTCACGGTTCAGGGTTCAGGGTTTTGGGTTCAGGGTTCAGGGCTCAGGGTTTACGTTTCAGGGTTTAGGGTTGAAGGTTTGCGGTTTAGGATTTGGGGTTTGGGGTTTAGGGTTCGGGGTTCAGGGTTCGGTGTTCGTGGTTCAGGGTTCGGGGTGGGGTTTAGGGTTTGGGGTTTGGGGTTTGGTGTATGGGGTATGGGGTTTGGGGTTTAGGGTTCAGGGTTCTGGGCTGCGGGCTCAGGGCGCAGGGTTTAGGGCTAGGGGCTCCGGGTTCAGGGTTCTGGGTTCAGGGTTGTGGGTTCGGGGTTTGGGGTTCGGGGTTTGGGGTTTAGGGTTCGTGGTTTTGGGTTTGGGGTTTAGGGTTTGGGGTTTGGGGTTTAGGGTTTAGGGGTTTGGGTTTAGGGTTTGGGGTTTGTGGTTTGTGGTTTGGGGTTTGAGGTTTGGGGTTTAGTGTTTGGTGTTTAGGGTTTAGGGTTTGGGGTTTTAGGTTTGGGGTTTAGGGTTTGGGGTTAAGGGTTTGGGTTTTGGGGTTTTCGGTTTAGGGTTTAGGGTTTGGGGTTTAGGGTTTAGGGTTTGGGGTTTGGGGTTTAGGGTTTAGGGTCTAGGGTCTAGGTTTAGGGTCTAGGGTTTAGGGTTTAGGGTTTAGGGTTTAGGGTTTCATGTTCAGGGTTTAGTGTTTGGGTTTGGGGTATGGGGCTTGGGGCTAAGGGTTTAGGGTTTAGGGTTTAGGGTTTAAGGTTCAAGGTTCTCGGTTCACGGTTCACAGTCCAGGGTTCAGGGTTCAGGGTTCTGGGCTCGGGGCTCAGGTCGCAGGGTTTAGGGCTACGGGCTTAGGGTTAAAGGTTAAGGGTTCAGGGTTCATGGTTCAATCTTAAGGGTTCAGGGTTCAGGGTTCAGGGGACATGGTTCAGGGTTCAGGGTTCAGGGTTCTGGGTTTAGGGTTCAGGGTTGAGGGTTTCGGGTTCTAGGGTCTGGGTTCAAGGTTGGGGGTTTAGGGGGTTTTGGGTTTAGGGTTCAGGATTCAGGGTTCGGAGTTCGGGGTTTAGGGTTCGGGGTTCGGGGCTTGGGGTTCGGGGTTCGGGGTTCAGGGTTTAGGGTTTAGGGTTTGGGGTTTAGGGTTTAGGGCTTAGGGCTTCGGGTTTGGGGTTTCGGGTTTGGGGTTTCGGGTTTGGGGGTTGGGGTTTGGGGTTTGGGGTTTAGGGTTTAGGGGTTTGGGTTTAGGGTTTGGGGTTTGTGGTTTGTGGTTTGGGGTTTGAGGTTTGGGGTTTAGTGTTTGGTGTTTAGGGTTTAGGGTTTGGGGTTTTAGGTTTGGGGTTTAGGGTTTGGGGTTAAGGGTTTGGGTTTTGGGGTTTTCGGTTTAGGGTTTAGGGTTTGGGGTTTAGGGTTTAGGGTTTGGGGTTTGGGGTTTAGGGTTTGGGGTTTGGGGTTTGTGGTTTGGGGAATGGGGTTTGGGGGTTAGGGTTCAGGGTTCTTGGCTCAGGGCTCAAGGCGCAGGGTTTAGGGCTAGGGGCTCCGGGTTCAGGGTTCAGGGCTCGGGGATCAGGGGACATGGTTCAGGGTTCAGGGATCAGGGTTTAGGGTTCAGGGTTGAGGGTTTACGGTTTAAGATTTGGGGTTTGTGGTTTAGGGTTCGGGGTTCAGGGTTCGGCGCTCGGGGTTTAGGGTTTGAGGTTCGGGGTTCACGGTTCATGGTTCATGGTTCAGGGTTCATGGTTCAGGGTTCAAGGTACACGGTTCAGGGTTCAGGGTTCAGGATTCAGGGTTCAGGGATTAGGATTTTGGGTCTGGGTTCAGGGTTGGGGATTTAGGGGGTTTTGGGTTTAGGGTTCAGGGTTCGGAGTTCGGGGTTCAGGGTTCGGGGTTCAGGGTTGGGGTTCGGGGGTCGGGGTTCAGGGGTTAGGGCTTAGGGTTTGGTGTTTGGGGTTTGGGGTTTGGGGTTTGGTGTTTAGCGTTTAGGGTTTGGGGTTTGGGGTTTGGGTTTTGGGGTTGGGGTTTTGGGTTTGGGGTTTAGGGTTTAGGGTTTAAGGTTAAGGGTTTACGATTCAGGGTTCAGGGCTCAGGGCTCAGGGCTTAGGGTTCAGGTTCCAGGGCTCAGGATTCAGGGTTCAGTGTTCAAGGCTAGGGCTCAGGGCTCTGGGCTCGGCGCTCGGGGCTCGAGGTTTGGTGTTCGGGGTTCGGGGTTCTGGGTTCAGGGTTCTGGGTTCGGGGTTTAGTGTTCGGGGTTCAGGGTTCAGGGTTCACGGATCCGGGTTTAAGGTTCAAGGTTCAGGCATCAGTGTTCAGGGTTCAGGGTTCAGGGTTTACGAGGGCTTAGGGCTCAGGGCTCGGGCTTCGGGGCTCGGGGTTCGGGGTTCGGGGTTCAGTGTTTAGGGTTTGGGGATTTGGGTTCGGGGTTCTGGGTTTGGGGTTCAGGGTTTGGGGTTTGGGGTTTGGGGTTTAGGGTTCGGGGTCACAGTTCAGGGTTCAGGGTTCAGGGTTCAGGGATCAGGGCTCAAGGCTCAGGGCTCAGGGCTCAGGGTTCAGGGCTCAGGTCTCATGGTTAAGGGTTAAGGGTTCAGAGTTGAGGGTTTAGGATTTATAGTTTGGGGTTTAGGGTTTGGGGTTCGGGGTTCAGGGTTCGACATTCGGGTTTCGGGGTTCACGGTTCACAGTTCAGGGTTCATGGTTCAGGATTCAGCGCTCAGGGTGTAGGGTTCAGGGTTCAGGGTTCAGTGTTAGGGGTTCAGGGATCGGGGTTCGGGGTTTGGGGTTTAGGGCATGGGGTTTGGGGTTTAGAGTTTAGGGTTTTGGGTTTAGGGTTCGGGGTTTGGGGTTTGTGGTTTGGGGTTTGAGGTTTGGGGTTTGGGGTTTAGGGTTTGGTGTTTAGGGTTTAGGGTATAGGGTTTAGGGTTTGTGGTTTTGGGTTTGGGGTTTAGGGTTTGGGGTTAAGGGTTTGCGGTTTGGGGTTTAGGGTTTAGGGTTTGGGGTTTGGGGTTTAGGGTTTATGGTTTGGGTTTTAGGGTTTGGGGTTCGGGGTTCAGGGTCTGGCATTCGGCGTTCGGGGTTCACGGTTCACAGTTCAGGGTTGACGGTTCCGGGTTCGGGGTTCAGGGCTCTGGGTTCAGGGTGTTGGGTTCATGGTTCAGGGTTCAGTATTAGGGGTTCGGGGATCGGGGTTCGGGGTTTGGGGTTTAGGGTTTGGGGTTTGGGGTTTAGAGTTTAGGGTTTTGGGTTTAGGGTTCGGGGTTTGTGGTTTGGGTTTTGGGGTTTGAGGTTTGGGGTTTAGTGTTTGGTGTTTAGGGTTTAGGGTTTGGGGTTTTAGGTTTGGGGTTTAGGTGGGGTTTGGGGTATGGGGCTTGGGGCTAAGGGTTTAGGGTTTAGGGTTTAGGGTTTAAGGTTCAGGGTTCTCGGTTCACGGTTCATAGTCCAGCGTTCAGGTTCAGTGTTTAGGGTTCAGGGTTCTGGGCTCGGGGCTCAGGGCGCAGGGTTTAGGGCTAGGGGCTTAGGGTTAAGGGTTAAGGGTTAAGGGTTCATGGTTCAATGATAAGGGTTCAGGGGACATGATACACGGTTCAGGGTTCAGGCTTTACGGTTCAGGGTTGAGGGTTTTGGGTTCTGGGGTCTGGTTTAAGGTTGGGGGTTTAGGGGGTTTTGGGTTTAGGTTCAGGGTTCAGGGTTCGGAGTTCGAGGTTCAGGGTTCGGGGTTTGGGGTTCGGGGTTCGGGTTTAGGGTTTAGGGTTTGGGGTTTAGGGTTTAGGGCTTAGGGTTTAGGGTTTAGGGTTTGGGGTTTTGGTTTTGGGGTTTGGGGTTTTGGGTTTGCGGTTTAGGGTTTAGGGTTTAGGGTTAAGGGTTTACGATTCAGGGTTCAGTGCTCAGGGGGCTCAGGGCTTAGCGTTCAGGTTTCAGGGCTCAGGATTCAGGGTTCAGGGTTCAGGATTCAAGGCTGGGGCTCAGTGCTCTGGGCTCGGCGCTCGGGGCTCGAGGTTCGGTGTTCGGGGTTCGGGGTTCAGGGTTTTGGGTTCAGGGTTCTGGGTTCAGGGTTCGGGGTTCGGGGTTCAGGGTTCGGGGTTCGGGGTTCTGGGTTCAGGGTTCTGGGTTCGGGGTTTAAGGTTTAAGGTTCAGGGTTCAGGGTTCACGGATCAGGGTTTACGGTTCAGGGCTCATGGCTCAGGGCTCAGGACTCGGGGCTCAGGGTTCGGGGTTCAGTGTTTAGGGTTTGGGGATTTGGGTTTGGGGTTCAGGGTTTGGGGTTTGGGGTTCGGGGTTTAGGGTTCGGGGTCACCGTTCAGGGTTCAGGGTTCAGGGTTCAGGGTTCAGGGCTCAGGGCTCAGGGCTCAGTGCTCAGGGTTCAGCGCTCAGGTCTCAGGGTTAAGGGTTCAGGGTTCAGAGTTGAGGGTTTAGGATTTGCAGTTTGGGGTTTAGGGTTTGGGGTTCGGGGTTCAGGGTTCGGCATTCGGGGTTCTGGGTTCACGATTCACAGTTCAGGGTTCATGGTTCAGGAACAAGTAGTTATCTAAAACAAGAACTATCTAGTATTTCCACCAACGCAGATCACAAACTCAATAAATACATTTGCCAGGAGGTAGTTTCCTACTTAAGTTTCTCTTACATATTCAATTGTGACGTTTGCGAAGGTAATACCTGGAAAGTTATTCTTTCTTTGTTTCAGGTAAATGACGCTCTTAAGATGCCATACTATGCGAACTTGGGACGACTGTCAAGCAGGAGAGCCATAGAGCATTATGAGACCGATAGTATGAAGATTCTGAAAACTTCTTATCGGTGAACTTTTTCGATTTTGATCCTTTCATTGACCTTCCTCCTTTTAAGAACTTTTTTATGCTCAATTACTTTAAATAGTCACATTTTTGTACTCTTTGTTTCAGTTCTTCAAATGTCCGCAACAAATATTTCCTTGACTTAGCAATTGAAGATTTCAACATGTGCCAGTCAATACATCGTGAGGAACTCAAAAATCTTTCCAAGTGCGTATTTCCTAACAGGAATCATGATATCTTCATGGAATTTTCTGAGAATTGTCCCTAAAAGTATCAGTGCTTGACTAGAAAAGTTGAGAAATGAAGCTAAGAAAACCTTCTCTCTTTTTTTTTTTTTTTTTTTTTTTTTTTTTCGT
>NW_010360162.1:6362-8005 GCF_000414095.1 Morus notabilis | reverse complement strand
GGGGTTTGGGGTTTAGGGTTTGGGGTTTGGGGTTTGGGGTTTGGGGTATGGGGTTTGGGGTTTAGGGTTCAGGGTTCTTGGCTCAGGGCTCAAGGTGCAGGGTTTAGGGCTAGGGGCTCCGGGTTCAGGGTTCAGGGCTCGGGGTTCAGGGGACATGGTTCAGGGTTCAGGGATCAGGGTTTAGGGTTGAGGGTTGAGGGTTTACGGTTTAATATTTGGGGTTTGTGGTTTAGGGTTTGGGGTTCAGGGTTCGGCGCTCGGGGTTTAGGGTTCGAGGTTCGGGGTTCACGGTTCATGGTTCAGGGTTCAGGGTTCATGGTTCAGGGTTCAAGGTACACGGTTCAGGGTTCAGGGTTCAGGATTCAGGGTTCAGGGATTAGGGTTTTGGGTCTGGGTTCAGGGTTGGGGATTTAGGGGGTTTTGGGTTTAGGGTTCAGGGTTCGGAGTTCGGGGTTCAGGGTTCGGGGTTCAGGGTTTAGGGTTTAGGGTTTGGTGTTTGGGGTTTGTGCTTTGGGGTTTGGTGTTTAGCGTTTAGGGTTTAGGGTTTGGGGTTTGGGTTTTGGGGTTTGGGGTTTTGGGTTTGGGGTTTAGGGTTTAGGGTTTAAGGTTAAGGGTTTACGATTCAGGGTTCAGGGCTCAGGGCTCGGGGCTCAGGGTTCAGGTTCCAGGGCTCAGGATTCAGGGTTCAGTGTTCAAGGCTAGGGCTCAGGGCTCTGGGCTCGGCGCTCGGGGCTCGAGGTTTGGTGTTCGGGGTTCGGGGTTCTGGGTTCAGGGTTCTCGGTTCGGGGTTTAGGGTTCGGTGTTCAGGGTTCACGGATCAGGGTTTAAGGTTCAAGGTTCAGGCATCAGTGTTCAGGGTTCACGGTTCAGGGTTTACGGTTCAGGGCTCATGGCTCAGGGCTCAGGACTCGGGGCTCGGGGTTCTTGGTTCGGGGTTCGGGGTTCAGTGTTTAGGGTTTGGGGATTTGTGTTCGGGGTTCTGGGTTTGGGGTTCAGGGTTTGGGGTTTGGGGTTTAGGGTTTAGGGTTCGGGGTCACAGTTCAGGGTTCAGGGTTCAGGGTTTAGGGATCAGGGTTCAAGGCTCAGGGCTCAGGGCTCAGGGTTCAGGGCTTAGGTCTCATGGTTAAGGGTTAAGGGTTCAGAGTTGAGGGTTTATGATTTATAGTTTGGGGTTTAGGGTTTGGGGTTCGGGGTTCGAGGTTCAGGGTTCGACATTCGGGGTTCGGGCTTAACGGTTCACAGTTCAGGGTTCACGGTTCAGGGTTCAGCGCTCAGGGTTCAGGGTGTAGGGTTCAGGGTTCAGGGTTCAGTGTTAGGGGTTCGGGGATCGGGGTTCGGGGTTTGTGGTTTAGGGTTTGGGGTTTGGGGTTTAGAGTTTAGGGTTTTGGGTTTAGGGTTCGGGGTTGGGGGTTTGAGGTTTGGGGTTTGAGGTTTGGGGTTTAGGGTTTGGTGTTTAGGGTTTAGGGTATAGGGTTTAGGGTTTGGGGTTTTGGGTTTGGGGTTTAGGGTTTGGGGTTAAGGGTTTGGGGTTTGGGGTTTAGGGTTTAGGGTTTAGAGTTTAGGGTCTAGGGTCTTGGTTTAGGGTCTAGGGTTTAGGGTTTCATGTTCAGGGTTTAGGGTTTGGGGTTTGGGGTTTAGGGTTT
>NW_010360162.1:4406-6070 GCF_000414095.1 Morus notabilis | reverse complement strand
TGGGGTTTAGGGTTTGGGGTTTAGGGTTTGGGGTTTGGGGTTTTGGGTTTAGGGTTTTGGGTTTGGGGTTCAGGGTTTAGGGTGTGGGGTTTGGGGTTTAGGGTTTAGGGTTTAGGGTCTAGGGTTTGGGGTTTAAGGTCTAGGGTTTAGGGTTTAGGGTTTCATGTTCAGGGTTTAGAGTTTGGGGTTTGGGGTTTAGGGTATGGGGTTTGGGTCTAAGGGTTTAGGGTTTAGGGTTTAAGGTTCAGGGTTCAGGGTTCACGGTTCACAGTTCAAGGTTCAGGTTCAGGGTTCAGGGTTCGGGGTTCAGGGTTCAGGGTTTGGGGTTTGGGGTTTTGGGTTTAGGGTTTGGGGTTTAGGGTTTGGGGTTCAGGGTTCGGCGTTCGTGGTTCAGGGTTCAGGGTTTGAGGTTCGGGGTTCACGGTTCACGGTTCAGGGTTCAGGGTTCAGGGTTCACGGTTCAGGGTTCAGGATTCAGGGTTTGGGGTTTCGGGTTCTAGGGTCTAGGGTCTAGGGTTTAGGGTTTAGGGTTAAGGGTTTAGGGTTTAGGGTTTGGGGTTTGGGGTTTGGGGTTTAGGGTTTAGGGTTCGGGGTTTTGGGTTTGGGGTTTAGGGTTTGTGGTTTGGGATTTTGGCTTTTGGTTTTGTGGTTTGGGGTTTAGGGTTTAGGGTTTGGGGTTTTTTGTTTGGGGTTTAGGGTTTGGGGATTTTTGTTTGGGGTTTAGGGTTTGGGGTTTGGGGTTTAGGGTTTAGGGTTTAGGGTTTGGGGTTTGGTGTTTGGGGTTTGGGGTTTAGGGTTTGGGGTTTAGGGTTCAGGGTTTGGGGTTTAGGGTATGGGGTTTGGGATTTAGGGTTCAGGGTTCTGGGCTCAGTGCTCAAGGCGTAGGGTTTGGGGCTAGGGGCTCTGGGTTCAGGGTTCAGGGTTCAGGGTTCATGGTTCAGTGTTAAGGGTTCAGGGTTCAGGGCTCGGGGTTCAGGGGACATGGTTCAGGGTTCAGGGTTTAGGGTTTAGGGTTCAGGGTTTACAGTTTAGGATTTGGGGTTTGAGGTTTAGGGTTCGGGGTTCAGGGTTCGGCGCTCGGGGTTCAGGGTTCGGGGTTCGAGGTTCGGGGTTCACGGTTCACGGTTCAGGGTTCAGGGTTCAGGGTTCAGGGTTCAGGGTTCAGGGTTCAAGGTTCACGGTTCAGGGTTCAGGGTTCAGGATTCAGGATTCATGGATTAGGGTTTTGGGTCTGGGTTCAGGGTTGGGGATTTAGGGGGTTTTAGGTTTAGGGTTCAGGGTTCGGAGTTTGGGGTTCAGGGTTCGGGGTTCTGGGTTGGGGTTCGGGGTTCAGGGTTTAGGGTTTAGGGTTTGGTGTTTGGGGTTTGGGGTTTGGGGTTTGGTGTTTAGCGTTTAGGGTTTGGGGTTTGGGGTTTGGGTTTTGGGGTTGGGGTTTTGGGTTTGGGGTTTAGGGTTTAGGGTTTAAGGTTAAGGGTTTACGATTCAGGGTTCAGGGCTCAGGGCTCAGGGCTTAGGGTTCAGGTTCCAGGGCTCAGGATTCAGGGTTCAGTGTTCAAGGCTAGGGCTCAGGGCTCTGGGCTCGGCGCTCGGGGCTCGAGGTTTGGTGTTCGGGGTTCGGGGTTCGGGGGTCTGGGTTCGGGGGTCTGTGTTCGGGGGTTGGGGTT
>NW_010360162.1:2570-3523 GCF_000414095.1 Morus notabilis | reverse complement strand
GTTTGGGGTTTGGGGTTTGGGGTTTGGTGTTTAGGGTTTAGGGTTTAGGGTTTGGGGTTTGGGTTTTGGGGCTTGGGGTTTTGGGTTTGGGGTTTAGGGTTTAGGGTTTAGGGTTAAGGGGTTCAGGTTCCAGGGCTCAGGATTCAGGGTTCAATGTTCAAGGCTAGGGCTCAGGGCTCTGGGCTCGGCGCTCGGGGATCGAGGTTTGGTGTTCGGGGTTCGGGGTTCGGGGTTTTGGGTTCAGGGTTCTGGGTTCGGGGTTTGGAGTTCGGGGTTTAGGGTTCAGGGTTCACGGATCAGGGTTTAGGGTTCAAGGTTCAGGCATCAGTGTTCAGGGTTCGGGGTTCGGGGTTCAGTGTTTAGGGTTTGTGGATTTGGGTTCGGGGTTCTGGGTTTGGGGTTCAGGGTTTGGGGTTTGGGGTTCGGGGTTTAGGGTTCGGGGTCACAGTTCAGGGTTCAGGGTTCAGGGTTCAGGGTTCAGGTCTCAAGGCTCAGGGCTCAGGGCTCATGGTTCAGGGCTCAGGTCTCATGGTTAAGGGTTCAGGGTTCAGAGTTGAGGGTTTATGATTTATAGTTTGGGGTTTAGGGTTTGGGGTTTGGGGTTCGGGGTTCAGGGCTCAGGGTTCAGGGTGTAGGGTTCAGGGTTCAGATTTCAGTGTTAGGGGTTCGGGGATCGGGGTTCGGGGTTTAGGGTTTAGGGTTTGGGGTTTGAGGTTTAGAGTTTAGGGTTTAGGGTTTAGGGTGCGGGGTTTGGGGTTTGGGGTTTGGGGTTTTAGGTTTGGGGATTAGGGTTTGGTGTTTAGGGTTTAGGGTATAGGGTTTAGGGTTTGGGGTTTTGGGTTTGGGGTTTAGGGTTTGGGGTTAAGGGTTTGGGGTTTAGGGTTTGGGGTTTGGGGTTTAGGGTTTAGGGTTTAGGGTCTAGGGTCTAGGTTTACGGTCTAGGGTTTAGGGTT
>NW_010360162.1:0-1298 GCF_000414095.1 Morus notabilis | reverse complement strand
TCGGGTTCTAGGGTCTAGGGTCTAGGGTTTAGGGTTTAGGGTTAAGGGTTTAGGGTTTAGGGTTTGGGGTTTGGGGTTTGGGGTTTCGGTTTTAGGGTTCGGGGTTTTGGGTTTGGGGTTTAGGGTTTGTGGTTTGGGATTTTGGGTTTTGGTTTTGTGGTTTGGGGGTTAGGTTGGGGTTTGGGGTTTAGGGTTTGGGGTTTAGGGTGTGGGGTTTAGGGTTCAGGGTTTGGGGTTTAGGGTATGGGGTTTGGGGTTTAGGGTTCAGGGTTTGGGGTTTAGGGTTTGGGGTTTAGGGTGTGGGGTTTAGGGTTTAGGGTTCAGGGTTCTAGGCTCAGGGCTCAAGGCGCAGGGTTTAGGGCTAGGGGCTCTGGGTTCAGGGTTCAGGGTTCAGGGTTCATGGTTCAGTGTTAAGGGTTCAGGATTCAGGGCTCGGGGTTCAGGGGACATGGTTTAGGTTGGGTTCAGGGTTCAGGGTTTAGGGTTCAGGGTTTAGGGTTTACGGTTTAGGATTTGGGGTTTGAGGTTTAGGGTTCGGGGTTCAGGGTTCGGCGCTCGGGGTTCAGGGTTCAGGGTTCGAGGTTCGGGGTTCACGGTTCATGGTTCAGGGTTTAGGGTTCAGGGTTCAGGGTTCAAGGTTCACGGTTCAGGGTTCAGGGTCCAGGATTCAGGATTCAGGGATTAGGGTTTTGGGTATGGGTTCAGGGTTGGGGATTTAGGGGTTTTGGGTTTAGGGTTCAGGGTTCGGAGTTCGGGGTTCAGGGTTCGGGGTTCAGGGTTGGGGTTCGGGGTTCGGGGTTCAGGGTTTAGGGTTTAGGGTTTGGTCTTTGGGGTTTGTGCTTTGGGGTTTGGTGTTTAGCGTTTAGGTTTTAGGGTTTGGGGTTTGGGTTTTGGGGTTTGGGGTTCTGGGTTTGGGGTTTAGGGTTTAGGGTTTAAGGTTAAGGGTTTACGATTCAGGGTTCAGGGCTCAGGGCTCGGGGCTCAGGGCTCAGGGTTCAGGTTCCAGGGCTCAGGATTCAGGGTTCAATGTTCAAGGCTAGGGCTCAGGGCTCTGGGCTCGGCGCTCGTGGCTCGAGGTTTGGTGTTCGGGGTTCGGGGTTCGGGGTTCTGGGTTCGGGGTTTGGGGTTCGGGCTTCAGGGTTCAGGGTTCACGGATCACTTTACGGATCAGGGTTCAAGGTTCAGGCATCAGTGTTCAGGGTTCAGGGTTCAGGGTTTACGGTTCAGGCTCATGGCTCAGGGCTCAGGACTCGGGGCTCGGGGTTCGGGGTTCGGGGTTCAGTGTTTAGGGTTTGCGG
>NW_010360161.1:0-899 GCF_000414095.1 Morus notabilis | reverse complement strand
CGATAATTCCAAACTCAAAATTTTGTAAGTCTCCTAGGGGAGATCATGCCAAATTTAATTGGGAACACGGATCCCCTCCGATTAATATATACCATCCGGATCAATCTCTGTCCAGCATATAATGATAATTGTTTTCTTTCGCCATTAATTTAATTAGCAGAGCTCCTAGGGGAGATTAATAATTAAATTAATCTTGAGTGTATAACCATCGTTTCAACTATTTGATCCATATTTTACAATTGTCACCTAGGGGTGTACAAACATAAAATATGCTCAAATAAATTATCCACTCAGAGATCCACACCGGTACATAATGAATCCCTTCCTAGGGGTCGGTATCACCATGTGTTACCTGCGGACCAACAATGGAGGCCATGGGTATTTTCTTCAAAAAACCCTCACCCACTCAATCTTTTAAAAAATAAGGTTTTATGTTAAGAAATATGCATGAACAATTTTAATGAGCGGCACTCCCTATTCTACATGTCATGTTATCACATATATAGCAAATCATATTATATGCAATCATACAAAGCAATTAAGCTAGGCAACAAGCATAATAATAATAATAACCGTAATATTATGGTTCCATCCTAGAGAAAAGAAAAAATAAAGATTACTAAGAATAATTGAAACATATATCGATTCTTCATCTTGAATCTTCCCGGTTGTCCTTGAATTCTTCATCACGATCAAATTCTAGTTATCATAAAATTATTTTTCATGTTTTCTTGAAAAAATCTCAAAAAAACTACAAAATTGTATACTGTCACGTTAGGTCCCGTTGACCGGTGACAGAGCAGTTATACTCAACCGGTCGACCGCCTTACACTAACCGGTTAACCAGTGTGGTCGACCGGTGCCTGTGCGAAAGTAACCCAGATTTTCAGAAATCAAAG
>NW_010360160.1:0-3246 GCF_000414095.1 Morus notabilis | reverse complement strand
GCACGTATTCAATTCTGATAACGTCTCCATCAAGTTTTTCTTTAATAAAATGTCGATCTACTTCCACATGTTTAGTCCTATCATGATGAACAGGATTATGAGCTATATTGATAGTTGACTGATTATCACAGTAGAGCCACATAGGTTCTTCAAAGTCAATCTTCAACTCTTTCATCACTCTTCTTATCCAAACAAGTTCACAAACTCCATGAGCCATAGCTCTATACTCAGCTTCTGCACTGCTTCTAGCAACAACTGACTATTTTTTGCTGCACCAAGTCACCAGATTCCCCCACAATAAGGTACAATATCCAGATGTTGATTTTCGATCATCGATTGATCCAGCCCAATCTGCATCAGTGAATGCTTTCACTCTTCGATCATCAGCCTTTGCAAAAAATAAGCCTTTTCCAGGTGTCTGCTTCAAGTATCTCAAGATTCTATACACTGCATTGAGATGTCCTTAAAATGGTGCGTGCATATATGGACTTACTAGACTCACTGCAAAGGCAATATCTGGTCTCGTATGTGAGAGGTAGATGAGCTTTCCAACAAGACGTTGATAGTTTCCCTTATCGACTGGTCCTCCTTCAAGCATTTTTGCTTTATTACCCAGTTCAATCGGCGTTTTACTGGGCTTGCATCCCAGCATGCCAGTTTCTTCCAAAAGATCTAAGGTGTACTTCCTTTGAGAGACAGAAATACCCTTTTTACTCCTTGCAAATTCCATCCCTAGAAAATATCTCAGGGCTCCAAGGTCTTTAACTTCGAATTCCTTTGCCATTATTTTCTTGATTCTCTCCACCTCTTCACTGTCATTTCCAGTGATAATGATATCATCAACATATACTATAAGAATAGTAATTTTCTCTTTTCCAGAGTGTTTAACGAATAGTGTATGATCGGCTTGTGAATGTAGCCGAACTTCCTGATTACCTTCGAGAATCTGTCGAACCAAGCACGCGGAGACTGTTTTAAACCATAGAGAGACTTGTTGAGTTTACAGACAGTTTGTCTCCCTAATTCCTCTTCAAACCCCGGAGGTTGACACATATAAATCTCCTCTTCAAGTTTACCACTTAGGAATGCATTTTTAATATCAAGTTGATGTAGGGGCCAGTCAGAATTAGCTGCCAATGAGAGAAGAATTCGAACAGTATTGAGTTTGGCAACAGGAGCAAAGGTTTCAGTATAGTCGATTCCATAGGTTTGAGTAAAACCTTTGGCCACTAGTCGCGCCTTGTGTCTCTCAATTGAACCATCCTCCTTATACTTAACTGTGAATACCCATTTGCACCCTACTATGCTTTTCCCTTGGGGCAATTCTACCTGCTCCATGTATTATTCTGTTTAAGAGCGCGTATTTCTTCAAGAACAACAGCTTTCCACTCGGGAACATCCAACGCCTCTTTAATAGACTTGGGAATTATTATACTAGACAGTTTTGAGGTAAAAATACGGAATGAAGGAGATAGATTTGAATAGGAGATGAATTTGGAAATAGGATGTTGAGTACAAGATCTAACACCCTTTCTAAGTGCTATTGGCTTGTCTAAATTAAGAATACTTGATTCATTTTGTAGGTGAGAATCTACCATCGGTTCGTCTTCTTGACTGAGTAGGATTCATGATTTCTTTATTTTCTTGAGAGTTTTTCCTTCTAGAGTAGACCTGTAGCTCTTGTTGTTTAGGCTCAGGCAGTGTTACTTCTCCCCCTGTTTCCAGTATTTGTCCATAATCAGGTGGATTTGGCGCATTTGGAGGGCTGGTCTGAATTGATTCAAATGTGGGAATAGTTGTGGTGTCCGAATTAACATCAAGTAATGGTAGGTCAAGAATATCCCAGGAACAACAAGCTTCATCCTGTTTCTCCCCCTGAAGCGAAGTTGGAGAGAAGTAAGGGGTATCTTCAAAGAATGTGACATCACAGGAAACATATGTTTTTCTGGTTTGTGGACAGTAACAACGATAACCTTTCTGAGTTGGAGAGTAGCCAATGAAGACAGTTTTGAGAGCTTGGGGATCAAGTTTACTTCTATTGTGCTCATGAATATGGACAAATGCTATACAGCTGAAGGTTTTTAATGGAAGAGCATTGGATTTAGAAACTTGCGGATAGGTTTTGGAAAGAACAGACAAAGGGGGTTCAAAGTTGATAGGATGACTTGGTAAGTGGTTGATGAGATAAGTAGCAGTTAGGATCACGCCCCCCCATAAGTATTTTGAAACATTCATTATAAACATGAGAGCACGGGCTACTTCCAACAGATGACGATTTTTCCTTTCGGATACTTCATTTTGTTGTGGAGTATCAACACATGAACTTTGGTGTATAATCCCATTCTCCAACAAATAATCACCTAGGATGGAATTGAAGTATTATTTTCCATTGTCGGTTCTAAGAGTTCGGACATTGGTTTGAAACTGGGTTTGAACCATCTTGTGAAAGAATTTGAATATTTGATTGGTTTCGGATTTGTCACGAAGAAGATAAACCCATGTAACACGTGTGTGATCATCAATAAATGTAAGAAACCATTTTTTACCATGAGGTGTAGTGTTTTTTGAAGGTCCCCATATGTCACTAAGGATTAAAGAGAACAGTGTGGACGGTGTGTATGGTTTTGGAGAAAATGAAATGCGAGAGTGTTTGGCTAGTTGACAAATTTCACAATCAAGAGAAATAAGACTTTTATTATTAAATAAAGATGGAAACAAACGTTTAAGATATGAAAAACTGGGATGGCCAAGTCTATGGTGCCATAACATTATTTTCCTAGTACTAGAAACCGACATAGAAGCAATACTGGACACAAAGGTTTGTCGACTCTTCGATTGATCACTCTCAAAGTAATAAAGACCATCATGAATCCTAGCACTGCCAATCATCTTCCCTGATAGTAGGTCCTGAAATTGACATGACAAAGGCAAGAATTTAGCAACACAATGATTATCACGTGTAATTTTACTAACAGAGATCAGGTTGCATTTTAAGGCAGGGACATGAAAGACAGATTCAAGAATAAGGTTCTGAGATAATCTAATATTACCGATTCCAGCAACTGGTGTTAAAGACCCATTAGCAATTGTAACAGTGGTGTGATTAGAACAAGGAACATAAGAGTAAAAAAGATTAGAACCACCTGTCATATCATCGGAGGCCCTTGAATCAATGATCCAAGGATCTTTAGGGTGATTGGAAGATTTTAAAGCTGAGTATAGTTTACCAGATTGAGTCACCGAACA
>NW_010360159.1:0-1125 GCF_000414095.1 Morus notabilis | reverse complement strand
TGTAGAACATGCATGACATGATCAGAAACTTCAGTTTTTCATATTCTGAGACCAACCTCACTTTCTGGGGAAAATTTTGTTCATGTTATGTGAATGAAATTTAGGAATATTTTGTGTTTACTGTAAGAAATTAAGGGCGGTTTACTGATATGAGTTTTTAATTCGAATTAATATGTTATTTTATGTGAAAATTTTTTATTATAATAAAAAATTTAAGTGTGATTATTTTTAAAAACTTTTCACTATAATAAAACTTAAATTTTAAACTCAAATTAAGGCAATGAACAGGACTTGAGAATATAACAATATAACAACAATTCAACACTACACAAAAATTGTAGACAGTTTTGGAAACTAAAAATAAGTCTAAGGGCTTGTTCTTTTGAGTGAAAAACTCAAAAAAAGATAACTCGAGTTATAACTTTATTCGAGTTCATGTTTTTTTAAGTTTAAACTCGAGTTTAGGACTAAAACTCGAGTTCAAGTTTTCCCTTTAACTCGAGTTTAGAAACTCGAACTCAAATTAACGAATAATATTTTTTCTATTCTTAAAAATGCTATAATTTTTTCGTTTTAATTCTGATTGAGATGATTTTTTTTATGCGTTGACAACGAAAAGACGAATAAAACTCCACACATATACCCTATTAAAATTTTTCATCAACATTGAGTTTTTATTAAAATACTATTTAAATACAAATTCAAGTTTTGACTCACTCAAACACAAATTTAAAAAGATTCTTATCTCAAACCATAATTTAAATGTACACAACCAAACACAAACTCAAGTTACAACTTCAACTCAACTTATAACTCAAACTCAATTCAAAATCTACACTCAAGTCACCTAACTTAAAAAGGGCAAAAGAACAACTCTCGGGGCCGTACCGGGACCGCCACGGGGCCGAACCGGGGCTGTCCTGGAGTTGTACTGAGACTGCCCCGGGGCTGTACCGGGACTGCCCAAGGCCGCCCCGGGCCCGTACCGGGGCTGCCCCGGAGCCGTACCGGGACCATATAGCATCATGTAATAAAAAAACAACTCATACAACAATTAGTGGTCTTATTGGGGCTTGTTTTATTTTTTGTTTTTTGAATATCTACTTTGGGGCCTAAACTTATGTA
>NW_010360158.1:477-1078 GCF_000414095.1 Morus notabilis | reverse complement strand
TAATCCGTCAGATCAAAGCTCTCTTCGCGCTCTACAACCGCCACGAAACTGTGAAAATTTTTTGTGTCGTAACGGGTCCCATTAGCTGTTAAATCGAAGCTCTCTTCGCAATCTACAATGGCCAAAGGAACGCTCAAAACTTTTGTTATGTAACGGCGCCTATCAACCGATAGATATAATCTCTGTTTGCGCTCTACAACCGCCACGGGAATGGTGACATCTTTTGGTGTCATAACGGGGCCCATCATCCGTCATATCAAACCTCTCTTCGTGCTCTAAAACTGCCGCGCGAACGGGGACAACCTTTGGTGTCGTAACGGGGCCGACGCATCAGACGTTATATCGAAGCTCTCTTCACGCCCTACCGCCGCCACTGGAATGGCGACAACGTTTGGTGTTCAAACGAGGCCCTTCAGCCGTTAGATCGAAGCTCTCTTCGCGATCTACAACTGGCACGGGAACGGCGACAACTTTTTATGTCGTAACGGGTCCCATAATCCGTCAAATTAAAGCTCTCTTCCCCCTCTACAACTGCCACGAATTTAGCGACAACTTTTTGTCTCGTAACGGGGCCGGCCCAACAGAGGTTATATCGAAGCTC
>NW_010360158.1:0-296 GCF_000414095.1 Morus notabilis | reverse complement strand
GACGACAACTTTTGGTGTCGTAATGGGGTCCATCAGCTGTTAGATCGATGCTCTCTTGGCGATCTACGACTGCCACGGGAACGGTGAAAAGTTTTGGTGTCGTAACGGGGCCCATAATCCGTCAGATCGAGGCTCTCTTTGCACTCTACAACCGCCACGGGAACGGTGACAACTTAATGAGTTGTAACGGGGCCCATCAGCCGTTCGATCGAACCTCTCTTCACGATCTACAGCTACGACGTTTTCAGTGAAATCTTTTAGTGTCCTAACGGGGCCCATCGGGCGTTAGATCGAAG
>NW_010360157.1:0-613 GCF_000414095.1 Morus notabilis | reverse complement strand
TTGAGCCTTTCTTCCACTAGATTCCTAATAGATTTACCATATCTTACTAAGAGTTTAAAATATTTGAATCATTTGGATGCCAGCAATTGCAGTTTCAGTGGATCGTTTCCTGCATTAATGCGTGGCAACATAACTCAAATCACTTCCTTAGATCTCTCTTTTAACAGTTTTGGTGGTCAAATCCCATGGGATTCTCTCAATTTAGAGAAGCTGAATTTTTTAGATCTTTCAGAAAATAATTTTAAAGGCCAGCTCCCTCAAATTTGTAGTAATTCTACAAGGAAAACATTTCTTTGTGACTCTTAAGAAAGTGATAAGTTAGTGGGCCATCTTCCTTTGAATTTGAAATCATTGTTGTTATTTGGAAACTCACTTAATGGCACACTACCTTCTTGGCTATATTCCCTTCCATCTTTACAAAATTTATATCTATATCAGAATCAATTCACTGGTCATATTAGTGAATTCCAGTACAATTCTTTAGTAAATCTTGATTTAAGTTCAAACAAACTAGAGGGCCTTATTCCAAGATCAATTTTTCAGCAAGTGAACCTTCTGTGTTATATCTTTCATCAAATAACTTGAGTGGTGTCATTCACTTAGAACAGTTCTC
>NW_010360156.1:3923-6864 GCF_000414095.1 Morus notabilis | reverse complement strand
TTTTTTTAGTAAACCATCATCTGGATAAAAATCATCATTATATGCCACAAACATTTAACGACTCGCAATTAGATGACGGTTCTCCTCACTGTCGTCTAATCTTTTAACGACGTTTATTAATCGTTATTAAATACCAGATTTCTACTAGTGTGAGGCTGGACTTCCGATCTACCGGACTGAGAATTTTGAGAAGTAGTCGAACAACGAAGAAAGAATGGCCAAACTTTAGTTGATAGAAGAAATGAGGAACTGAGCCTACATCCAGACTGGTGCTCAGGTCATTGCCAAGTATTACAATAAGAAGGTGAAGTTGAGAAGCTTTAAGGTTGGATATTTGGTGCCAAAAAAAGTACTTGCCCCCAGCCCGACCTCGGGTCATTTAGGCCAAAGTGGGATGGTTCCTTTAGGGTGGGCAGTATTGTCCGACTAGGAACCTACAAGATCGTTGGCATGGAAGTGACCGTGCTCCGCCACCCTTGGAACGCCGAATACTTAAAGAAGTTTTACCAGTAGAAACTCACAACCTTTAGTTTATTGTTTTGATGGAAAGATCACAAGTGTAATTAAGTTACTTTGACAAAAGAAAAAGAGAACTGTACAAATTATTTGGTTTAATTAGAATTGCACAAATTCTTTTGAAATCTTCTATTTTAGTCAGACGAAGTCCAAATTCAAATTTGATTCAAACCGACATCCTATTCGAATACAACCGATATAAGGATAGGTTAGGCCAAAGGTCATTACCTCGACCATTTGTCTATCAGCCTTGGCCTTGGGCAATTTTAGACCCCACCTTATCCGACATACCCTCCTGAGTCGGGCAAAACCATACCCTCAAACTAATTGAGCGAGGGACTGAAAGACAAAAGGTGTATATGTCCAGGTTGTTGTGGGACGACAATGGGCCGAGCAAGACTAGAGAGGCCACTGGTCAGAAAACTGACCAGCAGCCGAACAACTTCAAACTTTGCAAAATTATCTTTTAGATTTTGAAACTTCACAGGCCGAAGGTCAAAAACCATACCAGTAGCATAGCAATTTCAGAGTCACCAAGGTTTTTACCAAAATAATCTAGTCCCGGGGGGCATGACCCCTCCGGGCTAAGGTTGTAGGACGGGACTTGGTAGACTAAAAAAAACTGAACAAAGATGCACTTGAAAAAATAAAGTCGAGTTTCATTAATCAAACTTATTGGGGGGTAAAAATTTCTGAGCACGCGTAAGCTCAGGAACAATATAAGCAAAAAGATGCAAAAAAGATGCCAAGACTGCAACTCGCCTCCCTTTGGCTGGTTCTCAGACTAGTTCCCAAGTTTTTGCTCATTGGCCTGCTTACACACCTCTCCCTCCTCAGTAGGAGGCTGTTTTTGGTCATCCTCAGGCATGAAAGACCAGTCAATAAAGTCGAACACCTGCCGACAACACTTTTGATGGTGGCCCAAACGTCCCTCATGTCGTTCACATATTCGGTTCGGTATTCGGTTGTTGTCTTTTTGAACTTCTCAATCACCTCTAGATTAGCTTCCTTCCAAATGGCTAAGATGACCTTTACCATGTACTTCTGATGTTCTGCTTCGGCGATGCCTAGCTCTTCCTTGGCCTTCTTGGCCTCTTCGGTAGCCTCCTGGGTGACCATCTTGAATTTAGCCGCATCCTATTCCACCTTGGTCCTCTTCTCCTTGGCCTTCTTGAGGTTGGCCTGGAGCCTGCCCTTAGTGTCATTCTGCTTGTTGCAGTAGGACTTAGTTTGGCTTCTAGCAATGGAGAAGTTGGCTATCACCTAACAAAAAGAAGCAAAGTCAAATCCTGATCGAAAGTAAAGTAATCCTAACTAGCATGTGGGGAGCTTTTACCCAGGCGAGCAATCGAAGAATTTCCTCCTGTGTTTGGACAAAGTCCTCTTTTTAGACCTTCTCGAGCTCGGAGTCGTCGGGAAGTGTTCCCTCAAACTTTTTTATCAGGGCTTGACAGTGTAATGACTCGATTTTTAGACGACTACTTAGCTTATTTAAACATGATTAATTTACTTTGAAACCTTCACTAAACTTTGGGGTTGTTTGGTTGGAGGATACGTACCCCGATTCGAATCATGATTCATAGTTCGATACAGTGTTTTTTCTCACAAAAAATACACGTAAATCGAAAATGGTTCTAATCTTATGATTCTAATTCATGAACCAAATGTCTCCTTAACTCATAATCCCGGTTACTAAAATTTCGGGATTTTTTTTTTTTTTTGTTGAAAGCTATCTCTGTAAACCCATGCTTATTTGTTCACTTAGTTAAAGACAACTCATATGTCTTGTAAAAGTGGATTTCAACTTGATAGGAAATAGAGTTTCCGAAAACAATGTAGTCATGTCATGATTTACATATACCATAGAACCAAGTATATATATAAATATATTAGTTTGAACATAATACTTCGTTATACCTTAAATAAATAACTATTAAAATTCTTTCTTAAAAATATTAAGAAAAGACATTATAAGACATTAAGATTCGATTAATAGACTAAACTCAAATAAATAATTTTTTTTTAAACATATGCATATTATCATAGTGCGGAAAATATGGCATAGTGGTATCTAAACCCTTGACCCCATAGCCTTGCACCGGCTAGCCAATCCATCAAGCGTTTGTAGTGCAGGAATTATCTTGATTTTCCTACAGCGTGAATAACTTAGTGAGCTATAGCTCAGTGAGTACAAATATTCCCCACAAAAACATTTTTCACAGAATAAAATCATCTATTTAAAATACATGTACAATCATCCACTAAAATGTATGTCCATTTATGCTTCATTATGGAATATCCATTTATTATTTATTACGGAATGTCCATTTATTACTGTTGGGTCCTATGACCAATATGACGCCAGGGGAGCCACCCCAAACCTTTGGTCCGACGACACGCGGTCTACTTTTTTAGGTTACTTAGG
>NW_010360156.1:0-3835 GCF_000414095.1 Morus notabilis | reverse complement strand
AGATGTGACTTTATGTGAGAGCTTTTTACTGTAGGAAAAAAGTTAGATGTGACTGATTCTGAGAACTTTTTACTATAGCAAAACTCGAATCGGTGAAATGAACGAGGCCTTAACCTCCCGTCACCATGGAGCGGAGGAATTTAATCTCCTATCCCCCAAGGTTGGAGGGCGGCACGGCACTTATCTTTCTATTACCTTAATCTTTTATTTAGATGAACATGCAATGTTGGTCATCTCACTTGAGCCTCTTATTATATGTGAGCATGTGATTATGATCATGTTACAAAATAATTAATAACATGTACATTAAAAAAGGCAATATAACATTTCCATCATGTTCATCTTCATTTTTGCTATAAAGTATATTATAAAAATACTATAAAGGTCATACATTGCATCATATTATAAAGAAAATATGCACATAAAACAAACAACATTTCAAACATTTCCTTTGAATACATATTCATTATGTTCATCATACATGTCACAAGGTATAACCATTTATAATTTACCTTGTAAGACATACTTTACCTTATTTTCATTGTCCATCATCATTTATGCCCAAAGGTATATTCGTAAGAATACTTTAAGGGCATGGATTGCATCATATCACAGAGAATCTATGCAGCACAATTAGACAACCAATTTCTCAAACATAACATTTTAAAATAATTCATGCTGCAGGTGAGGTTTGTACTCATCTAGTTGTCTACGCTTAGCAATTACCCACAACAACCCTTTTCTCATGACATAGTGATTCTGTATTCAATTTAATATTAACAAACGACTGTCAGTTCATCATCAATGTTTTATGATTTATTTTTGTTTAGTTCTTGGAAACTTGGTCTCTTAATCCTTCTTTGAGGTGTACATGCCACCAGAATCAGGATTTTGCTTCATAGAACAAAGACGAGAAGTCCTTATCGTGCAAATACACATCAGACTTCTCCGCCAAATCTACAAGCCCGACAATCACCCTCCATGAATTAGGCATCAATTGCCCAATCGTGATGTGGTAATTCTCTAAAACGCTCGAAGCAAATGCCAAAATCAGAAACCTCAACCCTAAGCGAAGGAAAATCTCATAGACCGCAAACCACCCGTCACGTGGAGAATTAGCCTTCTCATCCGAATAAGGCACTTAAATCTCAAATCCATATGGAAAGCTGAAGCGGTCCTTCCATCCCTCAACTTTCTCCTTGGTCAACACTGAAGGGGGATTATGTTCAAGGTACCCCAAGCTGAGGTACTTGTCGTCAGAGTCGGAGATCGACCCCTCGCATCATGGAACCGATGGCTCACGAGGAAAAACCTCACGCAAGCCACCAGCTGATGAGCCTTTGAGCGACTCACTGACTCCAATCTTAGCCAGAGTACAAAAAGAGCTCAAGAACTTATCCATGATGAAAGTGAAGAAGTTTTGAGGTCCTACGAAACGCAAACAAAAAGAAAAATCTAAGGTTTGTGCCATACATCATCTACATAATACCAAAAATGCAAAATCGGTTCGAAGACTCTCTTCTTAAACCCAGGAGTTCAATCCAAAAAACTCAGAGGAAAATAAGAGGAAAAGAAAGAACTAACCTCAGGAAAGAAGGTTGAAGATGACGGCGACGATGACAGAACACAGCGGCAACGTCGGACGCAGCGGCGACGTTGGACTTAGCGGCGGAGCAACGACAAACTCACAGGGGACAAATGGCCAGAGGAAGAAAACGGGAAAAGAAAAGCTTGAGATAAGTTTTTTTTGCCCAGTTTGGGTAATAAATAAAAGGGATTAAAAAATCAAATCCCCTATTTATTACCCAAAATCCATCCAATGGCTTAAAATTTCCTATCTCAATGGTTGCGATTTGTCCCAAGAAACCTATCATTGCAACAGCCCTGAAAAATGAGCCATGGGAGAAAGACCACTGGCACACATCACACCAAGGAAAAAGAACCGTCTCCTCTTCATAGGATGCACCACGTGACGACCAAAGCCTCCACAGGCAGCCCACGGACCGATGGGGGGCCCAACCGCAAGAGCCAACCTCAGCATTCGATATTCAGAGGCTCATTTCCAAGGGTCGACCTCAGCAGACGTTCGGGAGCTCACTTCCATGGGCCGACGTCAGACAATCAAGTTGCCACACGAAATGACAAAACACTTCTCACCAGACTTCCATCAGTCAAGGAGTGTGGGGCTTACTGTTGAGGTTAGATTTTGTACCTCATCTCTCACTGTACATGTGACAACTCAAGCTCCAGAAAGTCACTAAATGAGTCACCGCGACTCCCTGAGCAGGCTAGTGCGACTGGTCGACTGATCAACTCCACAGATCGAAACAAACAGTCTTGGACATCAAGTCATAAGAGAATATCCTCAAGACATTCCTTATGCAGGATTTGGCAACAGAATCAGCTAGAAAAGGAAAGAAATCAACTGCTCCTTCTAGGAGAATTAATGAGGGAAAAGGTCAACGGTTGACTTAGGCCGCAAGCAACCCTCTCATTGGACGAAATTGATTGTCTTCTACATAAGAAAACTATATCTCCAGTAATCAGGCAAAAAAGAGGTGGGATCAACTCAAAATGGGTAAGAACCATGATTGACTAGTCGATTATGGACCAAACTAGTTAAGGAAAGTCTTGCAACGTCCAAAAAAGGAAGGGAATTTCACGAATTAAAGGCCAAATCGGTCAAGAAATTAGGAAACAACTATGGAATCTCATTAGCTATAAATACAAGGCATTTAGACATAGTTCGGCATGCTTCCACAAACACTAAAGCTCCCACACTCACTTACAACATATTTTTTCATTATTTACTGTATTTTCCAGCATAGATTTCTCTCTCTCATCCCGTTCTCCTTAGAATGACTCTTGTAATACTTTTTAGCACTTAGAATGGAACCACCGAGTCCTATAATGGATGTACCCAGCGTTATCAAGGGAACCAATATAACTTCTTGTGTCTTTTTACTGTTTTTTCTTTATTTTCATTGCTCTCGTTCTCACAGCGGTTCAATTTCACTAATCGACAACTCCTAACTCAACTATTGGCCCATGATTTCTCTAATTGTAGATTTTACCCTCTACAGTTGTCAAACTTTGTTCTTCTCTAAATTTTTCTACATGTCCTAAAAACAAGATTTTTCTTTTTAGAAGAAGACACTAAAGGGAGAGCTAGAGTTTCCAACGTAATCTAAACACCAATCAAAGGTAAAAGTCTGCAAAAACTCAATCTTGAGAATGTTGATGAATATATGGAAAGGTGTGATAAATGCCTAGGTTATTTGCCTCTAGTTTCATGGTTTTGTGGAAATTGTGAGATAAATGTGTGATGATTGAGTTTAGTGTTTTAAATCTGGTTTTAAAATGTTTAGAATGCTACAAATAGGGGAAGAAGAATAGTGGTATTGTACACTAAAGCTAGTTTCGTTAAAAATGCTAACTTTGAACTAATATGACATGAAAATTAAAGTGGTCTTTCTAACATGAAACTATGAGATTTAAACTGACAATATATGTTTTATGGAGGTCTGGAGCGTTTGAACCGTACTTAGCATTCATATCACAGATAATATATGCAGCACAATTAGGCAAGCAATTTCTTAAACATAACATTTTAAAACAATTCATGATGGAGGTGTGGTTTGTACTCACCTGGACATCTGCAGTTAGCGATTACCCACAACAAACTTTTCACGTGACATAGTGATTTTGTATACAATTATTTTTTATATGATTTATTTTGTTTAGGTCTTGGAAACTGATAGGAATAGTGCCTTAAAACATGAGATGTAATAAGGATATTTATTATTTAATTAATAAAATAATTTATTTATTATTT
>NW_010360155.1:0-1093 GCF_000414095.1 Morus notabilis | reverse complement strand
TTTAATTGGAATTTTTCTAGTTTTTGCTTAATTATTTACAGATGAAAGCGGTATAAAAAAACTATACAAGAATAAGCCATGAAGCCGTGTTTTCAAACCACTCGGAGCCAAGCTCTCAGCCGAGCCGCACAAGCCGATCAGAGAGAGAGAGAGCCGTGTAGCTTAGTCGAGCCAGCATCAGCTCGTGGACCCCACCACTCAGCGCAGGAATCCGTGCGCATTTGTTTCCGCCGTCTCACGCCTCGCGCATCACCAGGACGCCCAACTTTCAGGGCGCTCGTGCTTCCCACGTAGCAGTTAAGCGCGTCTCTGTTTTATCCCCCATGGGTCCCGCGTGTCAGCGTGCCAGCCAACCGCCTATT
The DNA here is from genome assembly GCF_000414095.1 of Morus notabilis. NCBI lineage: Eukaryota > Viridiplantae > Streptophyta > Magnoliopsida > Rosales > Moraceae > Morus > Morus notabilis. The sequence continues at coordinate 731 of NW_010360155.1, read as the reverse complement.
CTACGCACGCCACCTGTCTCAGTGGGACCCCAGTGTCGGCCAACTTCCCTCGTCGCCTGACCACTGCCAGCAGACTTCCTCCATTCCGCGCGCGACACGTGGCGACCTTACTCCTCAGTTCCAATCACGTTGCGACACGTGTCCGAGTTGGTGATCAATCCGAATTCCTTCCCAAAAATCAGAGCAAATTACCAGATTTCTTCCCCAAATCAAATATATGATTTCTCCTAATTTATGTGTAATTTTATTTTGTTTCCTTTTCTTTTGTAATTTTCTAGTTTTACAATTTATTTCCTTATTTGACAGGCAACCTCTGAACACTATAAATAGAGGGGTTAGCCTAAGGTTTTAGGAAGCTTTTAACATTCAGTTTTCTGTCATCTTGCTGTCAGTCTCATATTTTCTCTTTAGAACTTGTGAGAATGTTTTGCAAGATAGGCTAGAGTTTTCTTGGTGAGGTTAGAGATGAACTTCTGTTGAGTGACCCAATTCGGGGTTTTGATTCCTTGTGCTGTAAAGTTCAACATCTGAATGAATTAAATCTCATCTATTTTTCTATTACTTTTCAAAATATTGTGTGCCAATTTTTATATAAGTTCAGTCACGCTTTTCTTATGTAATTCTGTCATGCAATGTTTTGTTATTCAAATTATTTTACAAATTGTCTTTTACTGGAATATTATCATATTGATATATTGTCGATTTTAGATAACTTGTAATAATAATATTTC
>NW_010360154.1:0-1239 GCF_000414095.1 Morus notabilis | reverse complement strand
GTAACCTTCAAGAGGAAATGCAAGCGCACCTCCATAATTTGGGAGCACTTCGAGGTATTTGAGGAGGTCGACAAGGACGATAACAATAAACACATAGCTCAATATAAATATTGCTATTCTAATTTACAAGGTGACACTATTTATAGCACAATACACTTGAGAAGACACTCCGAAAAGTGTCTTCAAAACGTGGCCAAACCGGAGGGTTCGAACTCTGCTAAACACAATTATCATTTGATTGCACCACCGGTGGTCTAACCACTTTAAAATACGATACGCAAGTCAATTGTATGGAAGTTGCGAGATTGATAGCAACATTAGATCAGTCACTTAGTTTTGTTGAGCATCTTAATTGGTACTGTTATATTAAAATTGTACACAATCCTAATGTACAGTTTTTATCGAAAACTACTCTTAGAAAAGATTTTTTAAAATTATTTAAACAAGAAAAAGAAGCATTAATCAACCTTTTGCACTCTACTAGCAGCTGCGTTGTGTTAACGGTAAATATTTAGTCTGCTGTTGTCAACAAAGATTATTTATCTATAACCAGACATTATTTCAAAGGTTTCGATTTAGATAAGAGAATATTATGTTTTAAATGTGTTATAAGATCACATAGTGCCGATCTAATATATAATACAATTTTAAATGCCATTGATGAATATAGATTAAGGGATGAAGTGATTGCTATAACATTAGATAATGTTAGTGCAAATACTAAAACAATTGAATATTTTGAAAATGATTTAAATTTATTTGGTGATGGTACTATATTTCACCAACGTTGTGCATGCCATGTAATTAATTTAGTAGTAAAATCCGGTTTAAAATTAATGGCTACTCACATTAAAAGAATTAGAGATAGTATTGTATGGATTTAAGGTAGTAACCAAAGAGAACAATATTAGTTTAGGTTCTTACAAGTAGTAAATCTACCTCTTGGAGCATTAGCCATAGATATGCATGTAAGATGAAACTCAACTTATATATTGCTTCAACAATGCCTCCCCTAGGGATTTGCCTAATCAAGTTGAACGTGTTAGAATAATTATTAAGCCAAAGTGACAAAAACTTAATAAGTATGCAAATTAGTATTACCTTATCGAAACGATGTTGGAAGCATGACTTTCTACCACGGAAGTTAGACCACTTTTGACTGCCACGATTTTATTGATTTGTAGCAAATATTTTCTAGTAATGATTATAGATGAATTAGTAACATACTTAATAATTAAA
>NW_010360153.1:0-988 GCF_000414095.1 Morus notabilis | reverse complement strand
GCCGTTCCCGTGCCAGTTGTAGATCGCGAAGAGAGCTTCGATCAAACGGTTGACGGGCCCCGTTACGACACCAAAATTTGTCACCCATCGCGGGGCGGTTGTAGAGCGCGAAGAGAGCTTCGATGTAACGGCTGATGGGCCTCGTTTCAACACCAAACGTTGTCGCTATTCCAATGGCGGTGGTAGGGCGTGAAGAGAGCTTCGATATAACGTATGATGCACCAGACCCGTTACGACACCAGAGGTTGTCCCCGTTCCCGCGGTAGTTTTAGAGCACGAAGAGAGGTTTGATATGACGGATGATGGGCCCCGTTACGACACCAAAATTTGTCACCCATCGCGGGGCGGTTGTAGAGCGCGAAGAGAGCTTCGATCTAACGGCTAATGGGGCCCGTTACGACACAAAAAATTGTCACGGTTTCGTGGCGGTTGTAGAGGGCAAAGAGAGCTTTGATCTGACGGATTGTGGGCCTCGTTACGACACCAAAATTTGTCACCCATCGCGGGGCGGTTGTAGAGCGCGAAGAGAGCTTCGATCTAACGGCTAATGGGGCCCGTTACGACACAAAAAATTGTCACGGTTTCGTGGCGGTTGTAGAGGGCAAAGAGAGCTTTGATCTGACGGATTGTGGGCCTCGTTACGACACCAAAATTTGTCACCCATCGCGGGGCGGTTGTAGAGCGCGAAGAGAGCTTCGATCTAACGGCTAATGGGGCCCGTTACGACACAAAAAATTGTCACGGTTTCGTGGCGGTTGTAGAGGGCAAAGAGAGCTTTGATCTGACGGATTGTGGGCCTCGTTACGACACCAAAATTTGTCACCCATCGCGGGGCGGTTGTAGAGCGCGAAGAGAGCTTCGATGTAACGGCTGATGGGCCCCGTTACGACTCATTAAGTTGTCACCGTTCCTGTGGCGGCTGTAGAGTGCGCAGAGAGTCTCAATCTGATGGATTATGGGCCCCGTTACGACACCAAAACTTTTCACC
>NW_010360152.1:738-1880 GCF_000414095.1 Morus notabilis | reverse complement strand
GACAGTTGAATATAAATCGTTACCTGCTTTATCTTCATAGCAAAGCATCATTTCTGTATAAAGTCTGATTTGATTAGCTTCGATTTGCTATTTACACAGCATTCTAGGTATTTTTACAATCTTATGTATTTGCTATTTAAATATTTATTTATAAAATTAGACAAGATTGCTATCGATAATATTAAATATATTTATTTATTTACTCTATAATAAAATATACTTGCTTTACTTTACAATACAATGTTGGAGGATACTATATAGTATCGGAGAATACTATACATAGTTATAATCAAGTAATTTTATCTCATATGCCATTTATAATGTTATTATCACAAAATATTTATAAATTTGTTACATTTATTTCTGAATTTATATATTCAATTTATATATGTTATATTCTTTTATACCATAATAATTTTATAGCATTTATTCATTAATTACAAAATTCTTATAAATATTTGCTATTCGTTTTATGTACATTTCGTTTATCTTATTCATTAAATAAATTTTGTCATACTATTTTGCTTAATATAGTAATAATATACGCTCATATGCCATAATTCTTTCTAATATAACTATAAATCTTACAAATTAGCTTATTATATCATAATATATTGTAATACACAGATGGAGCCGAAGAAAAGAACTAAAAAAACTGCCATAAAATCTAACTACTGCGTTCGTCGTATCATCTCACTTACGGATGAGGATTCAACAGTTGTAAATACTGATTGCTCAAGTAAATCAAGTTCTGGTATAAGAGATTCAATCACACTGATCCCTCGATCCAGAGTTGATGTGATGCAACATATGACCCAAACTGAAAACAGACATATGTTACATATGTCTGAAATTGAAAGCCAATCTATGCAACATATGCCTAAAATTGAAAGCAGATCTTCTGAGCGAGTTCATGCATCAGCAATTGAAAACAACACAGAAAATCGTTAATTTCTAACTTACACTAAATAATACAATTTTTTTAAAGGGGAAATTTTTTTTATCACAAACTGATCTTAATTTTTTTCCTTAGGTGATACTAACATGTATACCGACTTTGGAAACTGTTCTTATATCTGCCATTATTGTGGTGCTCTTTTCTGGCTTAATGAACGAATCAAAGGAAGTAACCCACCTAAATT
>NW_010360152.1:0-545 GCF_000414095.1 Morus notabilis | reverse complement strand
GGCCCTTATATTTTTAAAATAAGTGGACAAATACATCATCTGATAGGATCTCTTCTTCCAACTGATAATAATCCTCCTAGATTTGCACAACTATATATATATGATACGGAAAATGAAATTGAAAATCGAATGGCTTCATTTTCATTTGAAAATGAATCAAAAGATTTAATAAAAATAATAATTGAACATTTAATTACAATGTTAGACAATACAAATAATTTAGTAAAAAATTTTCAAATGATAAGAGATAGATATGAAGAAGATAAATTACCATCTATGAAAATAAGACTTATAAATCGAAGAAATACAGATAATAATCAATATGAATTACCAACTTCAAACGATATAGGTTGCCTAATAGTTGGAGATATTGGTGAATACGAACAAGGAAGAGACATTATAATTGAAGATAAAACAAACTCTTTACAAAGAATCACAAAATTACATCCCTCTTATATGTCTCTTCAGTATCCATTATTGTTTCCTTAGGGAGAATATGGTTATAGAACAGATTTAAAATATCATGTAAATAACACAAATACCAC
>NW_010360151.1:1768-11489 GCF_000414095.1 Morus notabilis | reverse complement strand
ATGCACATAAAATAATGAATAAATTTTTTTATTAAATAAATAATAAATACTCTATCACATATCATGCTTCTAGGACACCATTCCCAACATAATCCCTAGTTATTTTTCCCTCTCAATTTTGACTAGAGGGCCTTTAACGATGCCTATTTGTAGCTTTCTTTTAAACGGCAAATCTAGTCTCAATCTTTTGAAGCTATTTCCAGCTAGTGGTGGAACTCCGGGCAGCGGGCGTGCCCGAAGCCCAAAAAGTTTTCGGCTCGGCGGGCAGGCGCCTATCGCCGTCCATCCAAGCAAATTTCACGGGCTCGAGCTCAGGCAGCCCGTGAAAAAAATATTCCCTGCAACCCACTGCCGGTGGGGGGGCCATGACCACCGGCTGCCGCTTTTTTTTTTTTTGAATTTTTTCACCGTACCTTAGATGCTCGCCCTGAAGCCCGAATACCCAAAAAATGACTAGTTTTTTGAATTTTATGCCTTACCCGAACCCGAACCTAACCCGAACCTGAACCATGTTTTTTGACCATTAGCCCATTTTGCGCCCGAATTTCTAAATGTAACGGCTCTTTCTGACCGAACCTGACTGTAACGTCCTCCAGAATTAAACATGTTTAATTATGCTAAACAGTGAGTTATTAGTGTTCCTAATTTGATTTCCATAATTAATTAAGGAACCTTAAATTATTTTCAGTATTTCTGAATTTACCCCAAAAGTTTTTGAAAATACACTTAAATTTTAATGCATTTTCCTTTTTTTTCCATTTTTCTTTTTCTCTTCCTTTTCTTTTCTTTTTCCTTTTTCTTTTTTTTCTTCTTTTTTCTTTTTTTTCCTTCCTTTTCCCTCCCGTGGAGCCCCCCCCGCACACCCCTTTCTCTCTCTCTCTCTCTCTTTTCTTTCTTTTCTTTTTCTCTCTCCTCTGGTCCTCCCACCGCCACACCTCCTCTCTCCTTTCTTCTTCCACGGCAGTCCACCTCCCTCTCTCTTTCTCTCCTTTTTTCTTCCACCACAGGCCTTGTCTCTCTGTCCCTCAGGCTGTTTCTCTCTCTCTCTCTCTCGGCAGTTTGGCCGAGAGACACAAAAAAATGAAAATTGGGAGAAACCGAGGGAAACAAAGCTTCATCAACTAATTTGAGGTAAAACCCCTTGAAACCCACTATTTGATTCCAATTTTAAGCTTGAGAAAGTTTAATTTTGGTTAGATTTGAATAATTTTGAGTTAGGGTTTGGATTTGAGAAATTGTTGTTAGAATTGAATTAAATTTGGGGGTTTTCAGTTATTGGACTTGTTTAATTGATTGGAAACTATTTTTGATGGATTCTGGATAATCTATTTTGAAATTGAGCTTGAATTGCAGGTTTGGCATTTTTCCTATTTATGCCGGCATGCTGTCGAAATTTCTTTAAAAATTTGTTTTTAAACTGAAATTAAATAGGAAACCAAACCCATGGATTGGATTTCAATCTTTAAAGAACCCCCAAACTGAATTATAAAAGCAATTGTGAAACTCAGATTTGAGTCAAGGCACACTAATAGGAAACAATTAAACATGATTGAGCTTAATTCCTTTTAGGAATGAGAAATACTTCCTAAGATATTGCTTTTGTGATAAAGCTAGTGGAGAAGGTCAAGTATTAAAGGTTTAAGGAAAGTGAAAGCTAGGAGAACGGAAGGCTAGCCCAGGTTTAACATCCAAAAAGGTAGGATATTATTGTCTATATCCTTGTTAGCCTTATTTTAAGTGATTTTGGCCAATGAAAATGTTTTAGAACAGAACATGTTGAAAGAAAATGATTTTAAAGGAAATAACATGAATAATGCTATTAAGTTTTTCAATGATTTTGGAAATGAGATTTTAAGAGTATCATTTCTTAAAATGAAATATTTTAAGGAATGATACACCGCATGGTGGCCACAGAGATTAGGATATGGGAATCATATCCTTGAGGGCAGGTCCCAAAACCCGTACGGATCCACTTCTTGCTCAGTGGAATTATGGCTCTGTACTTTTCACTAGACAGACATTTTACCACTTCTTGTTCCATGGTATGATGATCTGCACACTTTCATATTACAGATATTCCTTTTCTAAAAAGGATGATCGGTTCTGGGTGCATGACTTCGGACCGTGAGTACCTTATTTATTATGTTTTATAAAATTATGCCCTACTGGACCTTCCACTTATTTTTCTATGTTTTCAACCTCTAGGCGATGCGAGGAGTAGTGCGGGGTAGGTAGCTACTACCAGTGAGGTGAACTCGTCCCCGAGAAGTGAAGAGTTGTATTTCCTCTTTTCCTTTATCTCAAGGCATGTATAAAATTATGGATTGTAAAATTAAATATTGCTAGACTGTGGTTGATGTCACATTTACTTTTGTTTAAGTTCATGTATGCTAAACCTATGGGAGTTCCTGACATGATACCAGGGGCGTGGGTTCAAACTGGTTTGGTTGGAAATTCCACCACCCTTCTTGAAATTAAATTTCTCTTAAATGCAGGGGCTTGTTTGGAAATACCTGGATGTTTTGGATGTGAAAAGTTAAATTTTAGCACAGTTATTTGCTAATCACTTTCTTAAATAGGTTTAAGTTTCTAAACAAGCCTCCATGTCACTAACCCCTGTTTGGGGACGTGACACTGACCTACCGCCCATTTTACCCGACACCAACGGCTATATGTTTTACTACTGCCTGAGAAACCCGATCGCCCGACCTGACCCGCTGACTAAGTTACCATTGGAGCCAAATTTTTTAGGGAAATACATTTATTTTTCAAGCTAAAAAATTCCCTATAAATACCCCCCTCCCCCAACCATTTTCCTCACCCAAAAACTCTCATCCTCTTGTAATTTATCTCAATCTCTCTCAAATCTTTCTTAATCTCTCTCAAATCTCTCTCGATCTCTCTTAATCACTCTCAAAGTGCTCTTGATCTCTCTTATTTTTCATAATGGATTCTTCTAGTTATGGTGGTGATATTCCCATTGATGCCCAATTCAACATTGAAGAAGGGCAATTTCCTACTAATATTTTTCAAACGCAGGAATCACGAACACCAAAAAGAGCTACTGAGGAAACTACAAATCCAAGCTGTGGTGGATGTACTAGAGGTCGCAGACCTTGTGGTCATAATGGTGGTGGGCGTGGAGGAGAGGCAAGCGCAAGTGCTAGTGCAAGTGTTGCAAGTTCCAAGAAAAGATGTAAGCGCACCTCAATAGTTTAGGAGCACTTCAACGCATTCGAGGAGGTCGACAATGACGGTAACATTAAATACGTAGCTCAATGCAAATATTGTGGTGATAAATTACAAGGTAACAATATTCACGGCACAACACACTTGAGAAGACACTCTGAAAAGTTTCTTCAAAAGCAAGGAGACGAACCCTATCTTTGCCAAACACAATTATCATTTGACCGCCAAACCGGTATTCTAAGCACTTGGAAACACGATCCGTAATTTGATCGTATTTAAATGGCATGATTAGTAGCCACATTAGATCAGCCACTTATCACCACGATCCGTAACACTAAGTGGCTGATCTAATGTGGCTACTAATCATGCCATTTAAATTTTACCACATAGAAATTGACAGCGTTATATTAAAATTTTACATAATCCTAATGCACAATTTTTTTCAAGAAGTACTCTTAGGAAAGATGCATTAAAATTATATAAATAAGAAGGGGAAGCATCAATCAACCTTTTACACTCTACTAGTGGTTGCGTTACGTTAATGGCAGATTTTGTTTCGTCGTTGCCAACAAAGATTATTTAGCTGTAACCAGACATTATTTTAAAGGTTTTGATTTAGATAAGAGAATATTAGGTTTTAAATGTATTCTAGGATCACATACCACTGATTTAATATATAATATAATTTTATCTGTCATTGATGAATATGATTTAAGGGATCAAGTAATGGCTATAATGCAAGATAATGCAACTGTAAATAATAAAGCAATAGAACTTGTTGAAAAGGATTTAAGTTTATTCGGTAATAATGATATATTTCACCAACGTTGTGCATGCCATGTAATTAATTTAATAGTAAAATCCGGTTTCAATGTTCTTTTCTTATCACTTAAACCACTACTTACATCTAAACTCATTGCATTAGTTCTTGTACCTATATCCAAATGAGATTCTCAACATCTCGAACCTCTTTTGCATTTGTCTTAACTTATAGTCTTTGTGAGTTACTTATCGATACATTCATACCCATAGGTACTTTCTATGAGATTGCTAACATTTCAAGGCTAGCAATACTCTTAGGAAAGATGCATTAAAATTATATAAATAAGAAGGGGAAGCATCAATCAACCTTTTACACTCTACTAGTGGTTGCGTTACGTTAATGGCAGATTTTGTTTCGTCGTTGCCAACAAAGATTATTTAGCTGTAACCAGACATTATTTTAAAGGTTTTGATTTAGATAAGAGAATATTAGGTTTTAAATGTATTCTAGGATCACATACCACTGATTTAATATATAATATAATTTTATCTGTCATTGATGAATATGATTTAAGGGATCAAGTAATGGCTATAATGCAAGATAATGCAACTGTAAATAATAAAGCAATAGAACTTGTTGAAAAGGATTTAAGTTTATTCGGTAATAATGATATATTTCACCAACGTTGTGCATGCCATGTAATTAATTTAATAGTAAAATCCGGTTTCAATGTTCTTTTCTTATCACTTAAACCACTACTTACATCTAAACTCATTGCATTAGTTCTTGTACCTATATCCAAATGAGATTCTCAACATCTCGAACCTCTTTTGCATTTGTCTTAACTTATAGTCTTTGTGAGTTACTTATCGATACATTCATACCCATAGGTACTTTCTATGAGATTGCTAACATTTCAAGGCTAGCAATGATTGTGTATTATATCTTAAGTGGGTTGCTTAACGCCTCCCATAAGCTGGTATTACTTAATGTTGAAGCTCTATTTCCTATATCGTATCTTGATATACATATATAGTCATCGAACGTGACCCACATATAACTTGATAGCGTTACATCATCGATCTCCTTATTAGCGTCACCTTTATGCTACATATTCAGATATTCTTTATGGATGCATGCTGAAAAGCCGCTACTAGCGATGCAGTCCTACGGCTTCCTCAAAGGGAGTCTTGGTAGTAGTCTCCTTTCAGCTGTTGTACGTGGCTCTAATACTTTACTTGGCTTCATAGTCCATCAACGATCGTTAAAGGAGTAACCTCAAATGATTGCACTTCTTTATATATCATCTTGTCAGCCCAAGGAATTACAACATAGTAAAATGTTGGGGCAATTAGACTCGAATGGTCCTTGATAGGACGATCTTAATCCTGCGAACAAATTAACCTTTGGTTGCTTGTTAAATAAACGTCCGCATCTATTAACTGTTATAATCTAATTAACATAAGCATACTTTAACTTACTTGGACTATGGCGAAGCAGATGCGTGATGACATGGAGTAGGATGGCAGGATACCGGCTCTGATACCAGCTGTGACGACCCTCCTCAAGAGGTCGTCACCGTTGCTGACATTTTAACTTGTACTTACTGGGGTTTCTTAAAATTTGTGGAACATTTTTTTTCTAAAATCTAAGAAGGAATAATTTCATAATTCATAACAACAATTTCAAAAGAATAAATCACTAAATTTCTTAAAGCTTTTCTTAAAATGCTGGAGGAATGCTGTAGCATTGTCCTTAAAAATGTTTTGAGAATGCTGTAGCCATCTTTTTAAAATGTTGTAGGAATGCAACAACATTCTCTTTTTCTTTTCTTTGTAAACTTACAGTAATGACATACTTTCTAGCCGTTTACACAAACTTAGCATTATACTACAAACTTCTAAAAATACAAGTTTATAGACATACTTATAAAAATCTTTTAAAACTTTAACTAGTGCGGAAAATGACTGCGTGAGCGGTATCCATTCCCATATCCACCATTCGTATGCCGCTCACCATTGCCCTTCAAGAATTAATGATATGTTTCTTACCTACAATATGAACATATCTGATTGAGCTTTCGCTCAGCAAGTAGGAACTATTTCTCACAAAATAACTGTAAGTACACATGAATAAATATGCATGAGCTGATTATGCTTAATTATGATGTCTTATCATAGTCATATTATCTTATCTTATCTTTCTTACTGATGGGCCCGAGTGCTCATATCACTTGCGTGCAATCATCGGGACGTGAGGGTTTGCAAGGTCCCCCATGACACCGTGATTATAACTAAACTGATTATAACACCATGATTATAACTTAGGACCCGGATTTATAGACCAAACTGATTGGTAAATTGCCAAACTTTTGTATAACTTCTTAGGTAGATTTCACGAAGTTACTTTAAAGCTTAGTGGAACATATTACCCAATGTCACCATTAGCACTAGGAGAACTTTTAAGAATGGCTATTTTATTTAGTGAATTTAGGACACACGAGGTTTTAGGAGTTCCTATCACTTGTATGGAAAAGAAGTTTAAAAAATATTGGGCTAAATTACCAATGTTGTATGGTTTCGGTGTTATTTTTTATCTTAGAATAAAATTAGAAGGTTTAGAAAGTGAATTAGAAAAATTAGGTGACTTTTTAGATATCGACTGTTCTGACCAATTTTTTATTATAAAGGAAAAATTTTATCTCTCTATAGCTCTTATGAAAGTAGGTTTAGAAACACACCTCATGTAGAACAACTGCAACAATGACACGACAATCCGCATTCATTCTTGAATGTTTTTGGGTTGAAAAAGAAGAAGAAGACGATGACGATGATGACTCAAACTCAAGGAGAAGCTGGGACTGGATCTTCATCAAAAGGTGGCGGCAACAGTAGCGGCTTCAACGAGTTAATGGCGTACCTGAGTGTGGGCTTAGTAGTCGACAATAGTAGTGAAATGTTTGATTTGGTTCAGTGGTGGAGGGCACGAGCATTAATGTGGCCAATCCTAACTCGACTAGCAATGGATATTTTTTCGATCCCAATCTCCACTATTTCATCCGAACAAGCCTTTAGTATGACCGGCCGAATACTTGAGGAATGTAAAAATGCATTGCAACAGGACATTGTTGAAGCTTTGGTGTGCATTAAGGATTGGGATCGTTCCAACCAACGCTTACACAATACAATTTTGCTGGCAAGCCAAGAATGGATCGATGAATTTAATAGATTAACCTTTAATTTTGAAGACGTTCCTTCAGCTTCAAATTAAATTCTATTATGGTAATTTGTAAATATTTATTTACTTTATACAGTGTTATTGTAATCTTGTATAGACTTTGTAAGTTCGTCAAATTTGTAATTCGTCTCAGAATGATTGCACTCTTTTGTCCTTACCAAGTTTTTATCCCAATTGGGTTTTCTTGGTAAGATTTTTAACGAGACAATCATGAATTACAAATTTAAAAATTAATAAATAACTGAACTGAATGCTTCCCTCTCAGAGGGCATTATTATTATTTTTTCTTATCCCTTGAGAGCCTGAATCACCTCCCTCTCAGAGGCTGGTACGACACTCAACTGAAATTGTTCTTATAAGTTCCTCTTGACTTATTAATGTGTATGTAGTATGACATGGCATAGCATACTATAACATGGAATGTACTCAAACACATATAATTCATGTGCACTCCTTAAGTGTATGCAGTATGATCTAGCATAGCATACATAACATTAATCAACTCAAACGCATATAATTCATGTGCATTACTTATGTGTATGCAGCATGACATAACACCGCATACAATACTTAAAGCATAAACATGCATATATAACATGTGTAACTTTTTGTTTAAAACCTATTAATGCTGTAGGCGAGATTCCTACTTACTTGATTTACAGAGCTGGAATCCACTTTTCGCCAAACAACCTATTCTCTTACTTGCTTACTTCTGAAAATGAACACCCATTGAGAGTGTAAGATTATCTGTCGTTTGCTATTATATTTTAGCAGCTTATGAAGAAAATGTAGCCCTTTACTTAAGGCATGTATTCCTTTCCTTTACTGAAGGATAATTTATTATGAGGATCAATTTATTAAATCCTCAAAATCTTATCTTCCTTAATTGCCCTTAACATTCTTATGTCTAGATTGAAAATCATTTACCCAACCTAGTAACTTGTTCTCCATAGTATTCCTCATTGGACTTATTATGATATTAAGGTCCAATTCGGCCTAGAAACTTATCCACGATATTCTAACTCTTAGGCCATTAAAATTTAAACTCAACCAGAGTCACTTAAATCAATGTGGGCGTTGGACCCACATTAAATCCTCAAAATTCTAAAGACCTAACGTATTGGGCTTGTAAGTGCCCGTCGGGATGATTTGCTCGATAAACCACTAAGTTCTTTTTAAAAGAAAGCATGTTTTGTGACGACCCTAACTTTTGGTCATCATCCTATGCTCATACTTACCATTTCTTAACCTCTACCATTTACTAGTAATAACTTCTTGAAATTTCAGACCAAATTTTTTTCATTCTTACCATGTACGTCTAAATGCTGTAGCATTTAGCTAGCCTTCTGTTTTCAACTATTCGTAAAATGCTGCAGCATTCTAATAGCATTTTGTACATTAGTCATTCTCAAAATGCTGTAGCATTCTGACAACATTCTGTTATATTAGTCATACCTAAAGTGTTGTAGCATTCTGACAGCATTTTGTTACATTAGTCATCAAAATACATAAAACACTATTTTATTTTACATAGAAAGTTCAGCAGCGTTGTCAAAACACGTGATACATCCATGACCCACTTGCCCACATTCCACTGCTATATCCTCTCTGCATGCCCAACAACAAGTTTCAGGGAGCCGGTGCCTTACCCGTGCTTCCTACAACACAAACAAACTAAATGAACTTTCGCTCAGCAAGTATCAATAGGTCATAACAGATGCAATAATTATGCATACCTATATATGCATTCATATCATATAGCCTAGTACAGAATTCTAAACGACTTTCATTCTGTGTTTCTTATTCTTTTCATTCTTGTTTACGGATACCATACCGTTATATGGAATGGTTTCTGTGTTTCATTTTCTTGTCTTTTACTTCTTAGGGGCCCTGTCCTATTGTACCATAGCGTGCATAACCAGTGAGGAGTGGGGTAGCTAACCAATCTAACTCAGTCACGATTTCATATCTTTCATAGTCTCATAATAACTTTTCCTTCGAAGGCTGGTACAAACAGGACGTTTAGTCTCTTACTGTTTATCAATTTTCTCATTGAAATGGTAACTTTAGTGAAATCTTATGAATTTGTCCATTATTGAGCATTTTATCATGAGATTAACTTTTTGTTAAAGTTTAACCTTTCATTTCTCTTAGTTTGATCTCGATTTAACATCGATACATACTTTTTGCAGAATAAAGTTCTACGATTACATAAGTCTTGTAGATACTTACCTAACATAGTATTGTTGGAAATGTGTCCATAAAGTAGGATGTAATTTGTTATTTGTGAAATGACAAATGTCAGACATTATTGTTTTGCTGATTTTATAAAATAAAATAAAGTTATGTTTTGATACATATTCAAGAGTGTTAGTGATATTGCTTAGTCCATAGACTGTTATCAACGAAAGAAGAGTCAGGGAAACCCTGCCGGACAAACTCTTCTGATATAGTTTAAAATAGATATTCGCAGTCTTAGGATCGATTGGGCAATCGAATCCGATTATGACTGTTAGATCGAACCATATGATG
>NW_010360151.1:0-802 GCF_000414095.1 Morus notabilis | reverse complement strand
CTCCTATAAAAGGATTTTATTGAAAACCCTAGCTATGAGTTTTTAAGAGAAGAAAAAATCTCACACTTTTCTCTCCTAAGAGTGGCCGGAATTTTGAGACAAAATAGAAGGAAAAATTGTTTCCTTAGGTTTTTTGAAAAGAGCCCACTCTCTCAACCCAAAACACTTAGAGTCATAGTCTTGAATCAACGAGTGGTTTTTGGTGTGATCGTATCGATAGATCAACGATCTTGTTTCATGATAATTCTCCATCTCGGAAAGTGAGATAGTGAGACAAGATCCTTGTGGTCATATTTGATTCAATCGTCACAAAGGTATGATTTTCATTTTGTTCCTTTGCCTATAAACATATATCATGCATGTATCTCTCGTTGTGGTTTACATTTAATTTGGAATTAAATGGATATGTTAAAATTTTTGAAATTCCGCCTACAAGTTTGTTGTTGTTCAAATGATTTTTCATTAAAAATCACAACTCGATCCTACAATTGGTATCAGAGCCTAGGGTTTATGATCATGCATTATTTATGTTTATGCGATTGAATGTATGATATGTGTTGATATTGGCATCTTGCATGAATATGTGATGAATTCAAAATTGTTTTGATTATATTTGTGATTGGATCCCGATCGATTGGCTCTAGGTTTTTAATTACACAAAGTTGGTGGTTTATGTTTTTCTCTAGAAAATAATGTAAGCCATTAAAAGGCATAGGAAATTTTGTAATTTAAAATTCCAAAAATTTTTTTGAGCGCCGCCGTCACCGTCGCAGGCCGCCGCACGAGTCCCTGCCTCCGCCAC
>NW_010360150.1:585-843 GCF_000414095.1 Morus notabilis | reverse complement strand
ATTTGTGACGGTTCTAACGAAATCGCAACTGAAGGGTTGTGATGCCGGGACATAAACAACAACGGCAGGATAATTAAGCTCGCTGCTAGATATGCCACTAGTACAAACATTGGGCGTTCCCGTAATAACTTGCACTAGAGTGTCGGAGTAACTATTTCCACACAAGAACCTAATGTAATCAGCCGCACCAACATCATATACTAACCCCGGATTTAAAGCTCTAGTGGGGTTGATTTGACCCGCTCCATATGCAAATTC
>NW_010360150.1:0-226 GCF_000414095.1 Morus notabilis | reverse complement strand
GTCGAGTATAAAGATAGCATAGATAAAGAAATCTGACAATTTAATTAATTGTATATGAATAATCTATATATATATATATATGCACACCTTAAGAACACTATTAGTGAATGGACTTGGACCCCTTGATGAAAAGCCAGCTATGTAGGGGGCAAAAGTGTTGCATTGCTCAGAACTTTTATGAATTACCGCAACTGGATTGCTGCAGGTAATAATAATAATAATAATA
>NW_010360149.1:873-1103 GCF_000414095.1 Morus notabilis | reverse complement strand
GCCGTTAGATCGAAGCTCTCTTCGCACTCTACAACTGCCCCGGGAGGGGTGACAAATTTTTGTGTCGTAACGGGGCGCATCAGCCATTAGATCGAAGCTCTCTTTGCGATCTACAACTGGCATGGGAATGGCGACAACTTTTTATGTCGTAACGGGTCCCATAATCTGTAATATCAAAGCTCTATTCCCCCTCTACAACCGCCACGAATTTAGCGACAACATTTTGTGTC
>NW_010360149.1:0-573 GCF_000414095.1 Morus notabilis | reverse complement strand
CGGCGAAAAGTTTTGGTGTCGTAACGGGGCCCATAATCCGTCAGATCGAGCCTCTCTTCGCACTCTACAACCGCCACGGGAACGGCGACAACTTTTAGTGTCATAATGGGGCCCATAAGCCGTTAGATCAAAGCTCCCTTCGCGCTCTACAACTGCCCCAGGAAGGGCGACAAATGTTGGTGTCATAATGGAGCCCATCAACCGTTAGATTAAAGAAGCTCTCTTCGCGATCTACGAATGGCCCGGTAACGAAGACAACTTTTGGTGTCGTATGGGGCCCATCAGCCATTAGATCGATGCTCTCTTCGCGATCTACGACTGCCATGGGAACGGTAAAAAGTTTTGGCGTCCTAACGGGGCCCATAATCAGTGAGATCGAGGCTCTCTTCGCACTCTACAACCGCCACGGGAACGGCGGCAACTTTTGGGGTCGTAACGGGGCCCATCAGCCGTTAGATCAAACCTTTCTTCGCGATCTACAGCTGCCACATTTTCGGCGAAAACATTTGGTGTCCTAGCGGGTTCCATCGGGCGTTAGATCGAAGCTCTCTTCGCGCCCTATAACCGCACGGG
>NW_010360148.1:0-828 GCF_000414095.1 Morus notabilis | reverse complement strand
TATTGATCCGGCAAGGACACTCTCCTTTAGGAGGGCGATTCAATGTCACGGCAAAGCCCCTTTCTGGATCTCACGGTGTTGCGCTAACAGTGGAGACTAGTGGGTCACATTGTCATACAACCCTCTCCCACTCACTATTTTGCAAATATGTATTTTGTTTGAAAAACATCTCATGATTTTCAAATCGAAAAATAAACAATTTATTTTTCAGATATGTGAAATTCCAAAATTTAACTCTTAAATTCAATTTCACATATAACATTATTTTGCAAAATAATTTTGCAACTTAAATCAATTTAATCATATTAAATCGATTTTAGTGCATGGTTCATATTTTATTTTATTTTTCTAAAACACTTTTATACTAAATAAAATAAACAATAACAAATGCGCGTATATGCATGGCATGTTATAAAACATATGAGTAGGCACATTATATCTATATGGCATGTTATATGCATGGACATATAATATATAATTATCAACATAAAATATAAGTATATGTAATCAACTATTGAGATGGATTTGACCGGGTCCCATGGAAAAATAAATTACTACTCAATCGAATCGAATAAATATATAATTACAATAATATATTCTTCTGTTACATCAATGGGTCTTCGATTCTTGAGTTCTTTATTCTTCTGCTTCATTCTTTGTCTTCGGGTTGGATTTCTCCTTCCTTGGGGTCCGGAACTTTTTCGGGTCCGTCGGCACGCATTACGAGGGTTTTGGAAACCTTCGTGGCCATTCGGGATCAAATCCTGAAACTGGGCTGCCAGCCGCGCTGGGCCGCGCGCACGCGCAAAGTGGCCACGCGCTGCGCGC
>NW_010360147.1:0-899 GCF_000414095.1 Morus notabilis | reverse complement strand
TTGCATTTCGTTGTCATATTCTAGGTGGTTCGACACTTCAGTCGTGTTTGAAATTGATCTCATTTTCATTTTTTACATTTTTTGAGAAAGAAAAAATAAAAACGTTTTCAAAACGGCGTTTGGCGCAATAAAGACAAAAAATGAAAATGAAAATAATTTTTTAGTTTAGTGTAAAATAAGAGATAAATGAAAAATGACTTTTAGTCATTTTTCATTTTTTATTTTCGTTTTCTCATCTCTCGAGCAGAGAGAGAAAGCGAGACATTAATGAGTTTTTTTACACTGAAAATAATCTCTTGATAAAATTACTAAACGTATTTTTAAAAATGATTTTTGTTTAAAATTGAAAACGTTTTCATTTCTATTTTCATATAAAAAATAAAATCATTTTAAAACGAGTTTTAAACGCGACCTTTCAGTCTGGTTTTCTTTTATTGTTGAATGTCGCTGACTCGCTCTTCAGTTTGTTGTCGTTCTCATTCATTATATCGTTTTCCATTTGTTTCCTTGTTAACTTGTAAATTGTAATCTACCTTTCTGTCGTATTTCCGCTTCATTCCGATCTTCTTGTGTCGTTTTACTTTTCTCTTGGCGTTATTAAGGTTGTTGCCGTTTTTATTTTTTTCGTACTGGTCACTCACTTCACTTGCAATTTAACTGTTGCTCTCCGGTTTCGTAGTCGTTTTATTCTTTTATTGTTGTTATTAATCATTAATTTTGGTGTCGTTTGTTAGCTTTATTGTGGAATTTGTGGTCTTCCGGTCTTGCTCCTTCCCCTTTTTAAGGTCGTTAATCACTTTGCTTTCTTCATGTCGTTTTCCATTTTTTTCGTTATTTGCACTTTTTTTTTACATTGTCATATCATTATCACTAAAAAAAAAAAATTATTCTTTAAATAC
>NW_010360146.1:0-3675 GCF_000414095.1 Morus notabilis | reverse complement strand
TAGCTGTTATCTTACGTTTATGATTACTGCTGGATGAACTTTCAGATGCTTAAATAATGGCTCTACATAAGCTTGAGCAAAAAATAAATGGCTCTACGTCAAGGAGAGCTGTTTGTCCATCCGTAAAAAGTGACAAATACCCTTACGACCCATTTATTCTCATTTCATCGATTTAGATTTAAAATTTACATTTTATTACTGTAAAAAACTTTAAAAAACAGTCACATTTAATTTTTTTTATTACAATAAAAAATTTTCACATAAAGTCACATCTTAATTCGAATTAAAAACTCGAATCAGTGAACTAAACAGACTTTTAGAGTCAGAGGGCATAAGTTGAAATTTTACTCATTATTATTGATTAATATGCTTTTTAGTCAAATAATTATATTAATTAAAGGGTGTTAATTAAGAGTAAGAGATTAAAATCTAATCTCATGTACTCTTATTTATTTTCAATTTTCTAAGGATTAGTCTAACAATTTTCTCTTGTTCATTTTCATATAGTAGGTATTGCAGATTTAATTATAAAATTAATTTTTCAATGGTTTGATATATAAATAGGAGCAGAGAATCGCATTGTAACTTTTTAATATGATCACTCTTAGATCAGAACGTTAAAAAATTAATTTAACGATTAAAAAAATTACTTACTAATAGTGAAAAGTACAATATTTAGAAACTACTATTTTAATTATTATATTATTTTTTTAATTATTTGATATAAGAATAGGAGCAATTTTCTATAGCGCAATACAAATATTTAACACGAACACTCATAAGAAATTAATCTAATGATTAAGAAAGCAGTACAATTCCTACCACAGAAAAATTCTCAACAATTACCATTTTTCAACTCCAAAAAGAAATTTATTGTCAAAGAGCAGAGCTAGGTTCATACAAATTATACAGCAAAAGCACAGCTACCATGTGAATAATGACGGGGTTAGAAATCCCTTAAATTTTTAAGGACATGAATTAAACAAAAAAATTTAACTAAAACTATAACACAACCATTTTTGCTTATCTTCTTTACTTTTTAAGTGAATTAGGTAAAAATTATTTTTATTAATTTGATATTTATTAATCTTTAATGGGATTGAGATGACACACTCCGCCTCCTAAACACGATATCTGACTCCTTAGATCACGCACGAATAAGGAGGATAGTTAAAGCCTAAGCATCATCGTTCCTTCTACACTAGTGTGTTTAAAAGGGAGATTCATACCATAATTTAAATTATAATTCGTAATTTATTATAATATTTTTTAAAAAAAATATACATAAAATAAAAATAATTTTAAATTATAATTTAGAGTCACTAAAAGTTAAAGTACAACTTATCGTACAACCTTTCAGTGAAAAGGCAAAAAAAAAAAAAGCTTATCGTATAATGGTCTACTCTTCTAGATTGCATCCAATTCAATTCCCACTTGATATCAATTCAGTTGAATATCTCTAGTACAATTACTGAACTGGGTTTGGCCTTTAGGCTCATGTTAGGGTTCTAGACTTTTTCTTTTTTATTATTATTATTATTATTATTTTTTGAGATTGACGGTTTCTGGCTACTGCTCATGCTATTTTTCCATACACATGCTTTTAGCAAAAGAAAAAAAAATGTCTTCATGAATATATATCTATACATATCTCCATAGTCACCTTTAATTCCATTTTTCTTAAAAAACTTGTTCTGACTTCATCACTCGTGCACTTTGTAAAAGAACAAAAAAAAAAAAAGCCAAATAAAAGATAAAATCTTAATTAAATTGAATTTATTTATGGAATTTTTTTTGAGCAAAAACAACAAAAATATTTTAAATATTTAAAAAACATAAAATTAAAGATCTTCTTTTTTTGAAATTTTATGTTTTGTTTTATGGTTTTTTACGTTTTTAAATGTTTATATTATTAGAAACTATTTAAGGGTATTATAGTCTTTCCACCCTTTTTTGTTTTTATCTGTGAATTACAAATTCAAATGAATTTCTAAAGTAAAAGATAAATTGAGAAGATAAAATAAACTCGTAAATTCGTAATTAGCCCTTGCAATTAGAATAATGCCAATTCGTTTACCTTTGGATAACTTGTTCACGCACAAATACATACATTAACTATTTGGCTTTGTTTTTTTCAATCCTCAAATCAAAACTCAAGTTCTTTTATTACAATATTTTCTCTCACATAAAAAGATTTAACCTGTAATTTGAGTTGTGAAAAGAACACACCTTAAATATTTGTGATTGTATCAATATATATTTAATTCACACATTGCGAATTAATGTTTTATAGATTTTATAATTTGAGGGGTTGCTTTTGTAATTCCAAAAAATGTTAGGTTAACATTTTCATTTTATTTCAATCTTAAGGGAGCTTTTTGAAAATATCGGTAAATATTTTCCCAAAACAAAAGTTAATAAAATAAATGGAAAAGAAACTCCTTTCTTAGGTCTCACCTCTTTTGAGTGGGGACAATTTAAATTTGCGATCATCTCTATTGACACGTCTCTAATTTACTTAACTACGAAATTGTTTTACGTACGAGCCTTCAGATTAGGACCCGTGGTATAGGGACGACACTTTAAAGTGTACAAGGTACTTATTTGATATTATTGAAACGCGAAAATATCATTTCGTCATTTCAATAAAACACAAAATATCAAGATGTAATTTTCATGCGAAAAAAAGAAATTGCAAAAGTATGATAATATTTTAAGTGTCTAGAAAATTAATATGCTATGTTTGGATATTACAGCCTACTTAATAAAATTTAAGGTAAATATTACAATTTTAAAGGAACAAGTTCTAACACTGAAAATATAAAAAATAATTTTTAATTCCGTTCTGTGACCTTCCCGCTCATAAGAAATGAGTCACACTTGTAGGGTCACAACCGCGTCGGAATGTTTAATAATGCTAAAATATAAAAAGATTAATTATATGATTAAAACTTGTTATCCTATCACCTGTTTTTACTACCATTTTTATGTTACCCAAGCCATGTGATGAATCCTGTTATCCTACAATTCGAAGAGAAAGAGAGATACAATAGTACCACTACAAAAATAAAACTTGCACACATGAGAAGTACAAAGTTGTACTCCCTCCCAATTTGTGGCCATTTTCTAACATCGTACTGGTTTGTGTAGTACAATTCACAAAAGAAAGAAGAAAAGTGGTACTCACCAAATTATCTTGTATAGTCTCTCACTTATAGTTATATATATAGTTGTGAAATCCACGGTTTTCCACAAAGTCTTTCAACAAAAACTGCCTTGAAAAAGAGCTTTTGGTAGAGGAGTCTCACAGGGGTTACCTGAGAATACACGAATAAATTATTTATATTTATTTATCTCACAATGTGGTGGTTGTTTCATGTGTTCTCAGGTCGCCCCTGTATGGCTTTCCCTTTACCGTCTGATTGGTTGCCTTTTTTATGATGTCAACGGCTATGATGCAGGTAAATGGCATTTGGATATAAGAGCTATTGTTACTCCTTACAGCTGTGGATAACAATTAATTTTGAAGATTTGTGAACAAATCTGACTTATTGGTATTATGACTCAATTCTTTTTTTTTCTTTTTTTTTTTTTTAGAATTTTATACTGTTAATTGTTTTGGTATAGTACGTCATTTTGTTTTTAGGTTTAAAACCTTGTAATGCCTTTTTTTTT
>NW_010360145.1:558147-574697 GCF_000414095.1 Morus notabilis | reverse complement strand
TGTTAAATAAGTCATTATTATATTAGTTATTTATTTAATATATTAATTTGTAGTTTGAAATTCTCTTTCATTTTCGTACGTCATTTCATGCTTTAATAAAATTTTATACTTTTCTTCAATTTGTTCTTGAACAGGTATTCAATCCCAAGAAACAGCCTAAAAGTTTTCAGATGTAAATTTCAACATCAGGCAAACCATTTTGACATTATCATGAAAAGTATATCA
This sequence comes from Morus notabilis, assembly GCF_000414095.1. Classification (NCBI taxonomy): domain Eukaryota; kingdom Viridiplantae; phylum Streptophyta; class Magnoliopsida; order Rosales; family Moraceae; genus Morus; species Morus notabilis. The sequence goes on along the minus strand of NW_010360145.1, from coordinate 574,472 downwards.
TAGTAATAATTCATTTAGGTGAAAAGTTCAAGGCTACAAGAGAAGATAATTTCCATGCATGTAGTATACGTATGATAACAAAAATACCTGAATTCATAAAAAAGGCGCCTGCTAGAAATCTTGAATTACTGAACTCATCTATATATATATATATATATATAATAGCAATAATTTATTTATGTGAAAAATCAAAGGTGCAAGAGATATAATTTTCCCATGCATAAAAAAATACATAGTCAACCTTCAGAAAAGTAGCAATATTCCGTGTTTAATTTTCAAATCAACCAGCTAGCAATTCTGGTCTATATAAACAGGGCAAATTAGTATCCTACTCTCATATCATAACACAAATAAACTGGTCAAGAGCAAAATGAAGTACTTTGTATTCTCTTCATCGTTAGCCAAAATTATGATGATGTTCCTTTTTCCATTTGTGTTAGCAGCTTCAGCTTATCACAATCATGAAGACTTTCTTCAATGCCTAAACTCTCGTATATCCAAGTCGAACTCTACCTTCCCTCCTCAACCCATTATCTACACTCAAAATGATCCGTCGTATCTCAATGTATTGAACTCATCCATACATAATGACCGTTTTTCTTCTCCTTCAACCCTAAAACCATTTGTTGTCATCACGCCATTTCATGCCTCCCACATCCAAGCCGCTGTTTTTTGCTCCAAAAAACATGGCATGCAAATAAGAACCCGAAGTGGCGGCCATGATTATGAGGGCTTTTCTTATGTCTCTAGTGTCTCGTTTGTCGTAATTGATATGAGAAACCTTAATTTGGTCAACGTAGATGTGGCGAGTAAATCTGCTTGGGTTCAAGCTGGAGCTACCCTTGGTGAACTCTATTATAGGATTGCTGAAAGAAGTAGAAATCTCGCGTTCTCAGCCGGCGATTGCCACACTGTTGGTGTTGGTGGACAGATCGGTGGAGGAGGCTATGGCTATTTGACACGAAAATATGGCCTTGCAGCTGATAATATTCTGGATGCAAAACTAATTGATGTTAAAGGAAGAATTCTTGATAGAAAATCTATGGGTGAGGATCTGTTTTGGGCCATACGTGGTGGTGGAGCAGCAAGCTTTGGAATCGTTCTTGCATGGAAACTTCAACTAATTCACATTCCATCGACAGTGACTGTGTTTGATGTCAAGAGGAACATGGAAGATGATGCAACAAAGAAGCTCGTTTATCAATGGCAACGCCGTGCTCACAAAGTCGATGAAGACCTATCAATCTATGCTAGGTTCCAAACTGAGAGTTCTATTGATAAAGAAGGCAATAAGAAAATTGTGCTAGGAGCTTCTTTTCGCACCACATTCCATGGAAACATGGATAGGCTCCTTCAAATAATGCGAAAGGAGTTTCCCGAAATGGGTTTGCTAAGACAAGAGTGCACTGAAATGAGTTGGGTCGAATCCTTTCTCTATCATAATTATTTCAGAAATGGAGAATCCTTAGATGTTTTACTCAACAAGACATCTAATTTCAATATGGAATCATTCAAAGCGAAATCCGACTTTGTGAAAGAGCCCATTCCAGATGACGTATTCGAAGAAATGTTAGGAAGGTTGTACGAAGAAGATGTAGGAAGAGTTTTGATAGATCTATTTCCTTTCGGAGGAAAAATGAATGAAATTTCGGAATCCGCAATCCCATTCCCATACCGAGCTGGAAATCTCTACAACATTCATTACTTGGTTAGTTGGGGAGAAGATGAGAATTTTACAACATCTCAAAAGCATATGAGTTGGGTAAGAGGACTCTATAATTATATGACTCCTTATGTGTCAAAAAATCCAAGGGCTGCATATCTCAATTTTAGAGACCTTGACATCGGGATGAATAACAATAAGGGCAACATCACAAGTGTTTATAAAAACGTTGCACGAGCTAGGATTTGGGGTACTAAGTATTTCAAGAACAATTTCAATAGGTTGGTTCATGTAAAAACTATAGTTGACCCAACTAATTTCTTTAGAAATGAGCAAAGCATCCCACCTCTTCGTTGACATTAAAATTATTGTGATTAGAGATCCTTGTTAGGTTAAATTAAAACTATTGGTATTAGTTCTTTTATTTCATTCTTTTTGAATAAAGGCCTTCTTGCGACCTTATCATGTATGTGTACCAATTTTATAAATGTTAAATAAAACTCCATTGTTATGATTTAGAATTCCCTTTATATATAATATATTGGTGCACTGCGCATGATCGACTATTTTCGTTTGAAGAATTTACACTAATTTATTAATAATAAACCATCAGTTTAAACTCATCGCTTTACACTTTTCCAAAGTTGGTGTAGTGTGATTTTCGGTTTTCCCTTAAAGGGACCGATTTTATTTCTTTTTATCTTAATTATGTCAATATAGTTTCCTATTTTTAATCTTAATTAATGTTAGCAATTAACATACCGCTCAAACACGACATCAATTGCAGCCTTTGTTTATGACCCATGATTTATTTACTTTTTTATTTAGTCCTTACCATATTGCGCTGTTGAATTTATTTTGAAATTAATTAAACCAAAAAAGTGCTTACATTAGCGCATGTTGAGTGCGATTCATCTTCTGTGGTTCAATATGTGAATGATCCAATTAGTTCGGCTGTTGAAGAGCCTATTTTAACAAATATTAGACTGCTATTGAGTGATGTTGGTGGTGATACTTGCAGTTTTGTTGCTCGCACAGGCAACAAAGCAGCCCATACACTAGCGCAATTTACCTTCTCGTTAGATTATGACTATTTTTGGTTGGAGGAATTTTCTGATTGTATTTTCAATATTGTATGTCGCGAGATGGCTATTGCTTAATAACATGCAGCATTTCATTTAAAACAATTTAATTAAACCAAAAGAGTGCTTACTTTTAAAATATATATATATATATATATATTCTTGTACTCTGAGCCTCTTTGGGCAACCATTTTATTTAAATTAATAACACGAATAAAACTATAGTATAACATTTAAAATAGCATTATACATTAGAAGACAAAATAGAATATCAAAATTTTATGTTTTTCACAACCATGAAAAGCTTTGGCAACCATTTTATTTAAATTATGGAGAGGCAACCTCAAAGAGAAGGAAACACGTATGTGAAACAACATTTAAAAATAAACACATTGTTTTCAATAGGAGATAAAAAAAATAGAATGATTACACTACGCTTTAAGCAGAAAAGAGAAAGGGTATGAACTATTAACTTTTAAAATTAAAGCTTTTTCATAATTAAAGCTTTGGATACACGTTAATGGAAGCTGCTAGTTGAGAGACGAACAAAAAGAAAAGCAAAGAAAAGAAAAAAAAAATACCTAGGTGTAATTTGATTGAATATATTTAAGGGGAAGTCTATAGTAGGGGCAGTGCTTTGCCACTACCAGTAAGGGCTAAATTCTTAGCCGTTAGATTGCTTTAGTATGGCTAAATTGACTACACCAGATTAACTAAAACGAAAAAGAAAAGTGGTCCGGAATACTTCTATGTGCACGGTCGCCACCCTTGATGGAGTTCTGGTGTCAGTTTTTGACACCACTCATACCAATACGAAGCTCTTGATGAGTTGAGTTCATTGACGTGCCGTGCGACCTCCACCTTAGCTAGAAAACCGCCGCAATCACTAGCGAAAGTTCTGAAAAGTAATAAAACTTCCGATCACTACATCTTCATCGTCTGACCTCCGATCGTGGTGATTCTGATTCCTATACACCCAGAGCAATGAGATGAATAAAATTCATCCATTTTTCCTGACTGATTTCAACCAGAGTGCCACAGGTGACCGGAGTTACCGCCGCCACTGTCATTGGAGTTTGGGGTAGGTTCCTCGTCACCTTCTTGTTTGTAGAAGGTGACGAGGAGCTTACCCCAACCAGTAGCCACCAATTTCGACATAGTGGTGAGGCTGGGAAACCTACCCCGTCCAATTTTGTCTAATCTATTTACAAGAAAAAGTGTTTGTTTTTTACTTATTTCCCATGGATTTTGTTTCTTTTTTTTTTCTTTTTCTTTTTTCTAGTTTCAGTTCTCATTTGGATAGTTTTGCTCTTGTTTGATGGTCCGGTGTTTACTGGTGATGATTTTCCGACAGGAAAGAGTTTTGGTCCGGTAATGGGGAAGGGATGAAGAAATTTACACTTGTTGTAGTTTTTTTATTCTCTATAAGCTATGTGTGAGAGGGAACATGTAAACCCTATTAGGGTTAGTAGATTCGGGGGGATGATGTGTCAGGGGTTGACAAGCGTAAGCACGGGATTTGTCGGAAGCAGATCCGACGTGGCCGAGCTATGAAGTAGATGATGATGGAGAGACATCTAACGAAGAAGTGGAGTCAGTTAGGCCTGAAGAGAACCGAAGTAGATGGATTTTAGGGCCCACTTAGTTGCCGAATGACCAGAATGCTCTGCAAAAATGTTAGAGAACTTTCAAAAATATAAGTGAGGAACTCTGAAGATGAAGAATTGTGGGAGGTGAGATCAAGCAGTTGATGGAGTTGGAGATTCAGTGGCCGAATGTGGCCTGAACAAAGCAGTGCTCTAGAGACAGACGTAGGTTACTCCAAGAGTAAAGAGAGTGACTCATATAATGGATAAGGCTTGATGCAGGGTGAGAGTAAGGCATGTAGAGGTGAGAGTGAGGCTTGTAGAGGTGGATAAGGCTCTAGTGTAGGGTGCTCTAAGAGCAGACACAAAATGCTCTGGGAGTGAAAACGTCGTGCTCTGACCATGAGCGAAAATGACCTCAAAAATGAAGACTCGAATGTTTCTAGATAATGTATAAAAATACTTTGAAGAACTCTTAAATGATGGTGGTGGAAGATCAAAAAGTGTTTTCGAGAAGCTTCTAAGGTTGTCAATACTTAGGAACTATAAAGAACTTGACGAACTTAAAGCCTTTATAGCAAAAGACTTGGAAAATATGACAGATTTTTTTACCAGAGTGTAGGCTAAATGAGAGAGAAGATGATTTGATGTTATGGTGGACTCTGATGATCTAAAATGAGAGGTATTTATAGGTAAAGATGATGGCATTTTGGCGGTAGCTCCGGAGGTCCGTACGGCATGCTCTGATGGAAACCTGTAGAAGCAATCCTAATAGAGAAAAGCCATCTGGCACTTTTCCGGAGTTGAAAAGAAGATTGACCAAAAATGGAATAGAAAGGACTGGGGATTTGCTTCGGAGGCAAATCGGCGGCGCCGAGCATGGCTTGGGTCCACAAAGAGAGCTCAATAACGTCCCGTGTTGGGCCTAGACCCTTGAATAGGCATGGTACAAATTCGGGTATCAACAACTATCATATTGTATTTATATATTAGTTTGTAATTGGATAAAATTTAAGTCTAATCATAATGTAGATCAGCTCCAATCTCAATCCAAACCTAACATTCAGAGTGGGCAATGAAGAAGGTAGAGTTGTTCAACAGGGGTATTTTTATAAATATTTTTAAAATATGGGGTCAAATTGTAACTTTTTAAAAATTGGGGGTAAAATTATAATTTAGAAAAAACATTTGCGTCAAAATATAATTTTTAAAATTTTGAGGGTCAAAAAATAATTTTAAAAATTGAGAGATCAAAATGTAATTTTTAACAAATGTAGACCAACATTGCTTCGATCCCAAAATTTAACCTCGGCATCGGTTCGGAAACTTGATCTCAACCCCTGATATTTGTACAATTTTTATAGGTTTATAAAGTTAAATTGGATAATGCGATCTAACACATAGATCTTTATTCGTATTAGATATCACACTATATATTGTATTAAATTATCGTTTCACATTAAATTATACAATGTATGAAATGTTGCCAAACATTATATTATTCTTAAATAATATAATACGAAGTGCTTATACAGTGTACCAATCATACTCTAATAGTATTATTATAATTACTAATAGCCACATATAAAAAGTAGTCTCTGTTTGTTTTTTTTGTTTTCTTGACTACCTTCTTGGGCTGAAAACTTATTGAACATACAATTAACAAGAAGCAAATATAAAGGGCCCGTTCACTTCGCTGATTCGAGTTTAGAATTCGAGTTTTTATACAGTAAAAGGCTCTCACAAACAATCACATCTAACTTTTTTGCTACAGTAAAAAGCTCTCACATAAAGTCACATCTCAACTCGAATTCTAAACTCGAATCAGCGAAGTGAACGGGGCCTGTCTTGCCCCATAAAAACACAATTAATGTTTTCTAATACTTATTACAATTACTAGAGGTAATTATTAAATTTAATATCGACCACAAAAAGAATTATAACATGTCAGTTGGTGCTTTTGTTAAAGAAAAACATTATGCATAATATTCTTATGGTCATCACGGCAAAAATTAGAATCTCTTTTAATTATTTTAAGTAGTGTTGGAATTTTGGGCTGGCAGGCCGGCCTGAGGCCTGAATTTTTCAGGCTTGGTAGGCAGGCCCAATTGCTGGCCCGTCCAAAGTTATAAATTCGCGTTCAGGTTCGAGCAGCCCAAAAATGGACACCATGCCGGAGCCCACTGCCGTCCGCTGGAGTTTTTTTTTAATTTTACCGGCCAAGCCCGATTTGCCCGAATGCCCAACCCGCCCGACTGGCCGAATTACCCGAGAAACAGTCAAATTTTTTACCGTTGGTGCTCGACCCGAAAATAAGCCCGAATGCCCGACCTACCCAAACTGCCCGAAAACCCGTCCAACGGCTAGTTTTTTAACTCTTGCCGCCCGAACCCGACCCACTGAAACCCTAAACTAGCCGTTGCACCCGATTTTTTTTTGAAAAAAAATCAATTTTTTAACCCAAAAATTTCCCTATAAATACCCTCCATCCCCCACACATTTTTCTCACTCAAACTCTCTCAATCCCTCTCAATTTCTCTCAATCTCTCTCAATTTCTCTCAATCTCTCTCAATCTCTCAAATCTCTGTCACAATTTTTTCAAAAACTATCACATTATCCTAAAGCTCCCTCTTTCAAATCGCTTTTATTTTTTTATAATGGATCCTTTTGGTTATAGTGGTATTCCCGTTGATGCCCAACACAATGTGAAAGAAGGGCAAGTTTCCACTAATGAATTTGTTACGCGGGAATCTACTCATCCGAGCCCTGGTGGACGTACTGGACGTCGTGGTCGCAATGGTAGTGGGCATGGAGAAGCGGCGAGTGCCAGTGCGACTATGTCTGCATCTGTAAGTGTTGCAACCTCTAGGAGGAAATGCAAGCGCACATCAACAGTTTGGGATCACTTCGACACAATTGAGGAGATCGACAATGAAGGTAACACTAAACATATAACTCAGTGTAAATATTGTTTATCTAAATTACAAGGTGACACTATTCATGGCACCACACACTTGAGAAGACACTCCGAAAAGTGTCTTCAAAAGCTTAGCCAATCCGGCGGATCCAAACTCCACCAAACACAATTATCTTTTGATCACGCAACCGGTGGTCTAACCACTTGGAAATACGATCCGCAATTAGATCGTATGGAAGTTGTACGAATGATAGCTGCTTTAGATCAACCACTTAGTTTTGTAGAGCATCCTAATTGGCAACGATATATTAAGGTTGTACATAATCCTAATGCACAGTTCACTTCAAAAACTACTCTTAGGAAAGATTTATTAAAATTATTTAAAAAAGAAAAAGAAGCATTAATAAACCTTTTACACTCGACAAGAGGGTGCGTTGTGTTAACGGTAGATATTTGGTCTGCCGGTGCCAATAAAAATTGTTTAGTTGTAACCGGACATTACTTTAAAGGATTTGATTTAGATAAGAGAAAATTAGGTTTTAAATGTGTTCTTGGATCACATAGATCAAATTTAATATATAATACCATTTTAAATGAAATTGATAAATTTAGATTAAGAGATAAATTAATGGCTATAACATTAGATAATGCTAGTGCCAATACAAAAGCAATTGAGTGCTTTGAAAAATGATTTAAGTTTATTCGGTGACGGTACTATTTTCCACCAACGTTGTGCATGTCACGTAATTAATTTAATTGTTAAATCCGGTTTAAAAGAAATTGGTAATCACATTCAAAGAATTAGAGATGTCTTGCATGAATTCAAGGTAGTAACCAAAGACAAGAAGATTAGTTTAGGTTCTTACAAGCATTAAATATACCTCCTAGAGCATTAGCGTTTGATATGCCTATAAGATGAAACTCACCTTATATAATGTTTCAATAATGCATCCCCTATAAGGATGCTATAACAAACTATATGTGTGCAAAAGTAGGAGTATGACATATAGACGCATATGATTGGTAAATTGCCGAAGTTTTGTATCAATATTTAGGTAGGTTTCATGAAGTTACTCTAAAACTTAGTGGAACATATTACCCAACATCACCTTTAGCTTTAGGTGAACTTTTACGAATTAGTATTTTAATATAGGAGGACTCAATCTTAAGAGTTCCTATCCATTCTATAGAAAAGAAATTTATAAAATATTAGTACTATTTTTGATCCTAGATTAAAATTAGAAAGTGGTTTAGAAAACTTAGGTGAATTTTTAGGCATCAATTGTTTGGACCAATATCCAATAATAACGGAAAAAATATATTTGATCAATAGTAAATATAAGATTAGGTTTAGAAGCACACACTCTAGAGTACAGGAACCGCAACAACAAGACGAAAACCCGCATTCATTCTTGAATGTTTTCGGGTTGAAGAAGAAGAAGAAGACAACTTAAACAGAAGCTGGGAGTGGATCTTCGTTAACAAGTGGCAGTCGCAGCGGCGACGGCAGCTTCAACGAGCTTATGGCGTACCTCAGTGAAGGCTTAGTAGTCGACGGTACTAGAGAAACATTTGACTTAGTTCAATGGTGGGGGGCACGGACATTAACTTGGCCAATCCTAACTCGATTGGCAATGGATATATTTTCGATCCCAGTCTCCACTATTTCATCCGAATAAGCCTTCAGTACGACAGGAAGAATACTTGAGGAGTGCGAGAATGCATTGCAAAAGGACATTGTTGAAGCCTTGGTCTGCATTAAGGATTGGGATATGGCCGATCAAAGTCTACAGGATACAATTTTGCCGGGAAGCTAAGAATGGATCGATGAATTTAATCGATTAACATTTAATTTTCCAGACAATCCTTCAGCTTCAAGTTAAATTGTAAATTTGTAATTTTTAAATATGTATTTACTTTTGACATTGTAATTGTATAACTTTGTAAGTTTGTAAAATTTGTAATTCGTCACAAAATGATTGCACTCTTTTTCCTTGCCAAGTTTTTATCCCAATTGGGTTTTTCTTGGTAAGGTTTTTAACGAGGCAATCATGAATTACGAAAGGAAAAATTAATATACATGATTAATTTATTAAATTGTGTTAATAATGTATGTTGAATGTCGATTTTGATTTTTATATAATTTGAACACAAAATAACTTAATAATTATAAAATTAAAAAATATAAAAAAAATTCGGGCGGGCTCGGGCTGCCCGGCTGAGCTCGGGTAGTCAACTATAAGCCCGCGGCCCGTTTAATAGCAGTTTTAGGCTCAGGCGGGCGGCCCAAATTTTTTGGGCGGGTCGGGTCGGGCTTCGGGCAAAAAATCGGTATTTTTGGGTGGTCGCGGGCGGCCCGTCCAAAGTTCCAGCACTAATTTTAAGTAGCATGGTGTGATAAAAGATTACAATCAATGTCATAATTACTCATGGTCATCACAAAAATTATCTTATTCGTAAAAGAAAATGAGAGAAAATCAAAGAAATAACAGGTTTAGAACTTTTTTTTCTTATATAAATTTTGAAAGCTCAAGGTAGTTCAAAATAAAAGGAACGGAAGAAACAGAAATCTTATTTTTATTATGAGAATAAGGTTGGATAAAAAAAAATCGCAAATAAACTATGTGGCTTTTTTTTCCCCTTATGGAGTATAGTTTAGTAGGAGGGTTTTCCAACAAAAAAGTATATTATTATACAGTAAATTTAGTAGACACAAGAATCCTTTTTTATTTTTATTATAAAAGCGAAACTAATTCAATTTAATATTGCTATTGATCGGGTCAAAACATTAGAGAATACTCAGTTTTCCTTTTATTTCTATTTAGATATTTTTTATTATCTATATATTTAGATAAATATAATATAATAATTATATAAATATTAATAATTAATTATATAAATATTAATAAATATATAATTAATAATAAAATATTAAAAATTGAATAGAAATATGTACTAAAGTTGTACATTTAAATATTCATTATAAATTATATATAAACAAATATTATATATAAATTTGAATAGAAATAAAATAAACATTTTATAAAATCAAAAAATATTTTAAAATAAAATAATATAAAACGAAAAAAATAAATAAATAATATATATTAAAAAAAAGAATTTTTAATATAGAAAGAATAGAGAATATATAATAATATAAAGAATAGAAAATATATTCTATTAGAATATCAAAATTTTCTATTCTAATAGAAAAATAGAAAAAATCTAATATAACAAAATATTAAAATATAATTAATATTAAATATTAATTAAAAAAGAAATATATATAATAAATTTATATTTATAAAATAAGAATAAATATAAATAGAGAGTATTTGGCCTATGGTTTTCAAATTAAGTTCCGAATTAGTGGATGCTGCCAAAGGGAGTGGTGATGCCATACGCAAAAAGGAAGAGACTCATAGAATGGCAGAGGCAAATAGGCTCACTTTTTCTAAGTAATGGGAAAGAGGACCGAAACATGCCACTCAATTCATCTTCCATTTTTCTGTACTACGAGTGTAATAGGAGCATCCGTCGATAAAAGGATCACCCTAAGATGATCATCTCATGGCTATTGAGAACGAATCAAATCAGATGTAATAGAAGTAAGGAATCTCAATCTTTAATAATTTTGTCATCATCTAATTGTTTTGAAATGGGTCCATTCAACGATGGAAAACATTACAATGTGATAAAAGAATCAATTAAAAGAGATCCTCTAATTCCAATTAGGAATTCCTTAGGCTTGTGTGGATCCTATTTCAATGGGAACCTGATGAGTCGATCCGCCTACACTTACTTCTCTATTATATTGTTCAATACGTTCACGGATAATATCACTAATTTCATCGGCTCGAATGGTTACCATGAATATTTCTTAATTCTTTTTTTTTTGTTTAAGAAAAAAAAATAATGCCTGCAGTAGAAGGACTAGTCCGTTATTTCTTTCATGGTTCCAAACATGCCAATATTAGTAATGTGAATCTCTTCTTTAGTAAGAAGGAGAAAAATAGGGAGAGTAGAGATGGAGGAAGAGACTCTCTCTCCGGGCCCATCATTTTAGATCCTTCTATTGATAAAAAGATCCAATTAATCTATCCATTTTTTTAAGAAAATGACATTTTTACCCTTCAAAAGTATTATTAATGAATAGTAAAATGTATAATATAGTACTTAAACAAAAAACTATCACCTATCTTTTTAACTCCCCCTCACAGCACCTACCAAACTGTTAGTTTCAGAAACAATTTCGGATGCGAAAACGTGTGATTAGCATATCGTGTATAACAAAAATTTTCATAAAACTTTGATATACCTATAGATTACATTAATTTATGCACGAATAAATTTATCAAATTAATTTATTTACCCAACGTCCGATTAGGATGATATCTTGATGTCTTTGGCCTCAAACGTTCCTCGCTCCAATCTAGTTTAGAACACCCGAATCTTCATTATCAACTCCTTGATTTCACGAAAAAGTCTGTGTGGGCACACTTGAAACAAAACAAAATTTACAAGAAAACACTCAAGTTTTCCACGAACACTAACACATGCACAACGTGGAATTTGGGTGAAAATTTTTTCTTTCCTCACTCTATAAAATTCGGCCACCTATTATACTAGGGAGAGCAAAAAATTATGTCTCACAATTTTCTACAATCTCTTAGTTTATAGAGTAGTAGTCAGACTTCCAAAAGGAGTCTTATCTTTATCTCCAAGATAAAGCTTGTTAATTATCTCTCACTTCAAATTTGATTTTGAAACAAAATCCACTCTCTCCCTTATCCTATATGGTCAGCCACCACTAAGGGATTTTCTCCTTGTGGTAGCGCAATTTTACAGATAAAGAATAGGGTAAAATTTTATCCTGCAGTCTAATTTTTAACTTAAATTTAAATTCCAATTAAAGTCAAACTTAAATCTATTTGAATTTTAAATTGGACAACTTATTAAATAAGTTAATTGGATAACTATGGAGAACAAGCAATTTGAATCCCAAATGGATTCACACTATGCTATGCGTTCACCTATGTGAACACCATCACAAATGTGTTTCAAAATTTAAATTTAAACTTAAACTTAAATAATCATATTATTTAATTTATAATTAATTCTCAATTAATTAACCTTGAGCGTTTTATTTTAGAATTTTAAAATTTACATTTTACCCTTAGTGTCTTGTAGAATATAAGGACGATGCGGCGACTCATGGATCTATAATTTCGAGCTCCAATAAAATTAATAATTAATTAAACTCTTTAATTAATTTATTGATTCTATTAATTCTAATAGTTACTCCACTATAAACTTGAAATTGCACTCTCATAATTATAGACATAAATTACTTCTAAACTGTGAAGTGTCCATTTGATACAATCATTGCATATAGATCAATTCTCCATAAATAATTTATAATTAGCGCTAGGTGAAATCCGTTAACTTCTCTAATAACATTTTTATCCTTGAGTAGCATTGATTCTATAATGGACATTGATTCATAAAATAAATTCATGAATCGGAGCTCCTACTAGTCCAAGTACCGAATCAACCCTTAAGAGAATCATTTATGTACTTCTTTCTCAAGAAGCAATGGATTCCATCTCGTATAATTACATTCCCGGCTACTCACTTCATCATGTCTCTAAAATATATGACCATGATTCAGATCATTTTATATATGACCATCGGTAGAGTCAATTAGAATTTTTATACTTAACGGAAATTATCGTAAATTCATATTGTGTTTGTCTCCCTATTCCATATAATTTCATTATGCGTAATACACTCATTAATATCTTACCATATTAACAGTGCAGATAACACGGTTTCATTCTAAATGTGAATAACCTGTATTATTAATGTTTTAATTAAAGATTCAAAACTTTAATTAATTTCATTACGAACATCATTTTGATTATTATCCTTAAATATTATCATTTCGCATATAACACTTATATACAATATTTAAGGTCACATAAAAAATCATGGAATTTTCACTAATATTCATTAATATATGCACAAAAATAATGAATAAAGTCTTTTACTAAATAAATAATAAATATCTTATTACATCTCATGCTTCTAGAACACCATTCCCAACACAAACAACATAAAAGATTATTTTAATCCTCTCCATCCTTCACATTCTTCATCCCCAAATCCACTCTATCCTTCCTCATATTCATCCTTCCTAACCATTGGATTATTATAATGTTAGAATCTATCAATATTCCTTTGAAAAAATTAGGGAAAAATATTTTTAAGGTTATTTTCATAAATGGTCTTTGAGGTTTACTCTTTATTCCACTTTAGTTCTTGACTTTTAAAACGTCTCATGTTTGGTTATTGAGGTTTTATTTTATTTCAATTTCGGTACTTTCTAACTAGGCATTAAAATTTGATGGAATCTGTGTAAAGTAGATAACAAAATTAGAAACAACTAAAATTTTGAGACTGTATGTGGAAATTAGCTTTTTTTGTATTGTTTTAGTTATTAAACTTTATATATTTCTAATTTTTTTTAGTCTTTAATTTTCACAAATTCTGTAAATATTTAACACCAAGCTAACAGAAAAGCCGAAACGGAAACAAAGTAAAATCTCAGAGGATAAACTGTAAGACATTTAAAAGTAAGAATTCAAGGTAAGATTGAGTGTAAACTTCAAAGAATATTTGTGAGATCAACCTTAATTTTTATAAAGGGATAATTTTTTTAGAGAAGATCGAAAAAGTATCCCCTCAGTTTTGTCTAAATACAATTTTCATCCCTGAATTTTTTAAAATCTAAAAAGTATCTCATGTGTTTTTCAACCCATACAAAAAGTATCCCTTCTTTTAACTTTTTGAGTTTAATGTTTTTAAAATGGCCAATTTGTCCTTGGATATTCCTATATTGTATAAATTTGTGTTGGGCTATACCAACTTCTAAATACTCTATTTTTTTGAAGTAAACCTCTTAGGAATTTTACAGCACCAATTTGAATAAGTTTTTTTTTTTGTTTTTTTTTTCATTTTAATAAGAATGTGAATTCTTTTTTGAAAAAAGATGTATTTTTTAAAAAAAATTCTATTTGGCAAATCATGATGAATTTATTTACCAATTTGAGATGAAAATGTATTTTGTAGTGCATAATAAACCAACTTGCTAGAATTGCCTAATACTACTACGTGACAAAAAATTTACATCTTTTTTTTAAAATAGTATATGTAATATCTAAAGACAATTTAGCCATATTAAAAAAATTAAACTGAAAAAGTTAAAAGATGGATACTTTTTGTCTATTTTCATAAACATAGGGAATACTGTTAGACTTTTAAAAAATTTAAGGATAAAAGTTGTATTTAGGAAAAATTAAAAGGATATTTTTTGGATTGTCTCTCTTTTTTTAAGAGGGTACATTATGAGTATTTTTTTTAAAATACTTACGTTTTTAAAAGTAATTTCACTAATAGGTAATTCAATAATAAGAAATTGTATTAAAAAAGAGTGAAAAATAGAATGTGTCAATAGATGAAAAAAAATCCTTCAAAACTGTGATAAAATCATTTGTAAAAAGTTGCATCACACACTAGTGTTGGAACTTTGGACGGGCTACTCACGACCGCCCGAAAATACTGATTTTTTGCCCGATGCCCGACCCGACCGGCCTAAAAAATTTGGGCCGCCCGCCCGAGCCTGAAAATGTCCTTGAACGGGCTGCGGGCTTATATTTGGCTGCCCGAGCCCAGCCGGGCAGCCCGAGCCCGCCCGAATAGCTGAATTTTTTTTAATATTTTTTAATTTTTATAATTATTAAGTTAGTTTCTGTTAAAATTATATAAAAATCAAAATCAACATTCAACAGGCACTATTAACACAATTGAATAAATTAATCATGTATATTAATGATGTATATTAAATTCGTAATTCATGATTGTCTTGTTAAAAACCTTACCAAGAAAAACCTAATTGGGATAAAAACTTGGCAAGGAAAAAAGAGTGCAATCATTTTGTGACGAATTACAAATTTTACAAACTTACAAAGTTATACAATTACAAATACAATGTCAAAAGTAAATAGATATTTACAAATTACAAATTTACAATTTAATTGAAGCTGAAGGATCGTCTTCAAAATTAAAAGTTAATCGATTAAATTCATCGATCCATTCCTGGCTTGCCGGCGAAATTGTATCCTGTAGACGTTGATCGGCCCGATCCCAATCCTTAATGCAAACTAAGGCTTCAACAATATCCCTTTGTAATGCATTCCGGCGTTCCTTAAGTATTCTTCATGTCGTACTGAAGGCTTGTTCGGATGAAATAGTGGATACTGGGATAGAAAATATTGTTGAGAATAGTGTCCTAGAAGCATGAGATGTAATATGATATTTATTATTTAATTAATAAAAGAGTTTATTCATCATTTTATGTGCATATATTTATGAATATTTTAGGAATATCAAATTAAAATTCCGTGATTATTTATGTAACCTTAAACATTGTATATAAGTGTTATATACGAGACGATAATGTTTAAGGATAATAATCAAAAACATTGTTCATAATGAATTTAATTAAAGTTCAGAATCTTTAATTAAAACACTATTAATACATGTCATTCCTATTTAGAATAAAACGGTACTATCCGCACTGTTAATATGGTGAGATATTGAATGAGTATATTTCGCATAATGAGATTGTGTGGAACAGGGACACAGACACAATATGAATTTCTAATAATTTTCGTTAAGCATAGAAATTCTAATTGAGTCTACCGATAGTCATATATAGAATGATCTTAATCTTGAGTTCTTAACAAACTCCTATTTATGAATTTGTGTCTTTTAATTTACTTGGTACAGATTCTAAGACCCTGAATCCTATTCCTTGTATTTTGGAGACATGATGAAATAGGTAGCCGGGAATGTTATTATAGGAGATAGAATCCATTCCTTCTTGAGAAAGAAGTAGATAAATAATTCTCTTGAGTGTTGATTCAGTACTTGGATTAGTAAGAGCGCTCTGGTTCATGAATGTGTTTTATGAATCACTATCCATTAGAGAATCAATGGTACTCAAGGATAAAGA